>NW_024820862.1:538-1846 GCF_019175285.1 Sceloporus undulatus | reverse complement strand
TCCCTCTGCTTGGCCTCTGTGTCAGCCATCAAGTAGGCAAGGGGATCCTACTCTTTGGTCACGTCCAGCAAGAGAGGCCCCAAAGGCGTGTACAAGGGTCCAAGATGAAGTTTCTGAGAAAAGAGACCAGGGTAAGGCTTGGTTTGGCTAGAAAGCCTGAAGCACTCAAAGTCACTGAGATCAGCATCCTGCTGGGGACATAAGCAGGTGACGAATGTCTCCTTTGAGACAATGCAGAAGTGGACATCCCCTTCCTCCCTCTGCACCAACCAAAGCCCCCTGGACCTAGCATAGAGTCACTGCAGCTCCCCTACAGAACAGATACTCCATGTCCTCTTAGAGTGGTGGAGGATCAGGGGATGGGGAATAGGAGAGGGCCCTGGTTATGTCCCTGTAGCTAGATGCGAAATGAGTGCATCATAAATAAATAAATAAATAACCTGCTTTCCTTCTGCATTCCTCCTCTTTTCCCCATCATCAGCTCCTTTCCCAAGAAGGCTGCATTCGCACTATAGAAATAAAGCACTTCGACATTTTATAACCGCTCAGTGCTATGGAATCCTGTGATTTTACCTTTGGACACTTAGCCTTCTCTGCCAGAGAGCTCTAATGCCACAACAAACTACAAATCCCAGGATTCCATAGGATGGAACTAGAAGAGTTAACACATTTTAGAACTGGATTATTTCTGCAATGCAGATACAGCCTGAGTCGGTTGTAAAAGAATAGAAGCACCTAAGTCGAGTTTTTATCCTTTTAAAATGGTTTTGCTTTTTTAAAAATATAAGCATTTTGTTTTTCTGTCTAATTCTTATTCTTCTTCTTGTTTGTTTGTTTGTTTGTATGTTTGTTTCATTCTTGGTAATATGAGTTATTCTGGTCTGTCTCCTTCCTTCTTGCCTGAAAATCTATTAATAAGAAAACTGAGGAGACTTTTAAAAACTCCCCAAAGAGCTAATTTTGGCCTTGTTTGGGGGGAAAGCCTCCTCTTAGAAGCCAAAGACTGATGTTTGTGAAGAAGAAGAATAAGGCTTGTATTAAAACTATCCTCCCCATTTCTGACCCCTTTTAAAACTCATGTTCCCCAGAAGGAGCAGAGCTGTGTAATAAGAAGACCCTCTCAGAAAAGATACACAAAAGACACACAAAGGGACACACTTCTCCCTTTTGGCCCAAGGAGCCTGGCCTCCTTCTGACTCTGGAGCCTCAGGAGAGAAAGAGAGGCCTCTGTTCAACTGAGGCCTCAGAGAACGTTCTGGAACATTATTCCCCACAGTCACAAGCAGCACAAAATGGCCACCAGAACAC
>NW_024820862.1:0-528 GCF_019175285.1 Sceloporus undulatus | reverse complement strand
AAAATGGCACCGGAACACAAAATGGCCACCAAAATACAAAATGGCTGACAGAACACAAAATGGCACCGGAACACAAAATGGCCACCAAAATACAAAATGGCTGCCAGAACATAAAATGGCACCGGAACACAAAATGGCCACCAAAATACAAAATGGCTGACAGAACACAAAATGGCACCGGAACACAAAATGGCCACCAAAATACAAAATGGCTGCCAGAACATAAAATGGCACCGGAACACAAAATGGCCACCGGAACACAAAATGGTTGCCAGAACACAAAATGGCACCGGAACACAAAATGGTTGCCTCTGCCTGAGTGCTTGACAGTTGTCAGTTTGAGGCCTTCAGGGGAGAGAGAGAGAGACTGAGGGGAAGAGTGCAGGGACATAGCCTTAAATTCCTGAAATCTTCCTTCCTTCCTTGTGTTAGTGGTGTTACTTCTCTTGTTGTTGTGTGATTTCAAGTTGTTTCTGACTTATGGCAACCCTAAGGGAAGCCCTTCGCAGGGTTTTCTTGGGAAGAGGT
>NW_024820861.1:0-1846 GCF_019175285.1 Sceloporus undulatus | reverse complement strand
GGGGGGGACTGATTAAAATTAATAAAATTTTAAATGGAAGAGAAATAATTTTCTTTGATTAACATGGGATGGTTCTGCAGATGATGGAAGAGAAAACCGACTTTCACAGTGGCCAAAAAAAGACACACACCAGCCTAAGGTGGACTTATGTCTGTAGTCCAAAACACACTGCAGAAATAATCCAGTTTGAGACTGCTTTAAATGACCTGGCTCAGTGCTAAGGAATTCCGGAAACTATGGTTTTCTGAGACATTTAGCCTTCTCTGTCAGAGAGTTCTGGTGCTACAATAAACTACACTGCCCGCAGTTCCCTAGCACTGATCCAGAGCAATTAAAGCAGTCTCAAATTAGATTATTTTTTCAGTGTGTTTTGGAATTGCATGTGTCACAAACAGGATGCCAATTTGTAACAGCAATTATTACCTCTCAAAATTACAATTGAAGAAAATCTGTTGCGATCTTTGTGGTGATTTTTGTGATATAGGCTGATTGTTCATAGGACTGCTCTGAAAAACAAAATTCCACAAATGTGTAAAGTATTCTGTCAAAACTGTATGGCTGTGTTTGAAATACCAGACCAGTTCTTTTGCCTAGGTCTATGGCTGAAAAACATGATCCATATTCACAGGAACCATTACCATATATTTGATCTATTTGATCTAGAGCCAATGAGATGTGAATTTTAGCCTTTATGTCTTTGAATCCTACGTAATCATTAATGGAAACTGAAGTCTGGGATCCTAAATTATAATGCATAGACTGATTTGCTCTTGGGTTTTTATCACTTATAGCAGTTAAGAATGAGAGGGAATTTATCCTGAAGGACAAAGTATGTGTGTCTTAATGAAGTGTTGTCTTGGGACAAAGAAATCTACAAACAGATGGATTAGTTCACTAGGCACTAAATTTAAAATGTACAGAACTTATTAAGCTGTATGATGTAGCTTGTTCTATACTTCTATACTTTACAAAGGTCATACAGTTTTAATTAGCAAGAACAACACATTGTATGAATTATATTTTCATCAAGATAACAAGTAACCTAAATACACTAATTGACATCTATTTAGTATGTTAAAGGACCAAGTGTACTAGTGTCATGTTGGAGAACTTGCCTGACAGTTTACAGAAGACAAAAACAAGTAGTCATGGAAATGTACTGTGTAAGAATTTTCAGTGAGCCATTGAAAGTGAAATCTGAAGTGAATTTAGTTGTTTTTCCCTCAGGTCAACCACCAAGAACTTGGAAAGAGTAACAAACCAAGTTTTGACCAAATAAAAGACAATTGTCAGGGAACTCAATAAACATTTCTTACTCAATGCAACATGCACACCCTGGATACAAAATACATCCTGACAGATTGTTCATGATGTAATTATCAATACTAATGAGATGGAAGGCGTAATTAAATGAGAAATAATTGTTATGCTCTTTGGCAAACAGGACATTTTTTATCCCTCTTATCTTTTCACTTTGTTGTTTGAATGAAAACATTCTGAAATTCTTGTTATGCAAATTTTCCATAGCTTACAGAACAGAACTGATGCATCAGGAATTCTCCTCTATTATTTTTAATTTTCTACAGAACACTGTGAATGCAGTTTTGTACAACCCCCTACATTACCAGTGTACGTATCTACAGGGTGATTTTATTTACCACTTCTCAAGGTTCTTATTGTGTGCGTCTGTATTAGAAATGAGACACTCATTTCCTTCACAATTACATTTTCAGACAAACTGACCTAATTTGCTTTTCTCAAATTAAGATGCAAACTAGAGTGCTTTCAGTTTTCATGCCGTAATAATAATAATAATAATAATAATAATAATAATAATAATAATAAT
>NW_024820860.1:0-1846 GCF_019175285.1 Sceloporus undulatus | reverse complement strand
TGGGACTTTTGCCCCCAAGGTCACCCCAGCGGGCTTCCCTGGCCGAGTCAGGATTCGAACCCGGGTCTCCAGAGTTGGAGCCCAACGCTCCAACCACTTCTCCCTTCATAATAACTTTGCCCCCCCCCCCCAGGAAATGTCCTTCAACCGCCCACCTTTCCAGCATTGTAGGATCCTGAAACTTCAGCCCCGCATTGAGAGAGACAGGGAACAGTTCCGTTAGCCCTGGGGCAAAGTAAAGTAACACCCCGAATCGAGAAGGGCATTTGGGGGGTGGGGGTGAGTGTGTAGATTCAGGATGCAACTTAGAGATAACCGTTCAACACCCCCCCCCCCCCCCCAAAAAAAAGACAGGCGGAATAACCGAGGGAATGCGAACACAGCAAACAGAAGGGTTTTGGGGTATCCGCGGTTATGAATCCTACAAGAGATCCCCGGGGGTCATCCAGTCTGACCCTATTCTGCCATGCAGGAACTCACACTCAAAGCACCCCTGACAGATGGCCCTCCAGCCTCTGTTTAAAGACCTCCAAAGAAGGAGACTCAGATACTCATAAAGTTCTTCTGAATGTCGAGGTGGACTCTCCTTTATCCTACTTAGAATCCGAAGGGCATCCCACTCTGCGATGCTAGACATTTGGGGAGCGAAGGACATTTTCATGGAGGGGGGGGGGAGATTTCTTATTTGCGGGACAAAGAGGTCCTTTGGGCCCTAGTTGGTTTCCTCTGTGACCTTTCCTTAGGCGCTTCCCCGCGGGGCGAGTGTCCTCCGTCCGAGCCTTGCTCTTCTTTCCCGGCTGGAAGCCTCTGGCCCCGGCTTAGCAGCCCCAGAGAGTTCGCTGAGGGTGGCCTTGGGCGAACTTGGCGCCTGGCTCTCCTGGGGCTGCCCTCCCTTGCCAGCCTTCCTGGGTTCTCCTTCCCCCGCTCAGGTTTTTCTTTGAAAGCCATGGAGTGACTCTCTCCGCCTCCGAGGATGGCAGTGGCAGAGCCCCTCTGAAGGCATTTGCCCAGAGGCCTCTGAGGCTGAGAGAGTGGGACTTTTGCCCAAAGTCACCCAGTGGGCTTTTGGAAAACATTCAAGCAGGGATTTGAACCCTGGTCTCCAGAGTGGCAGCGCAATGCTCAAGAGCACACAACTGTTCTGCGTGGGCGCTTGGGAGCCCTTGTATCCCCTCCATAGCTTGCTTGGTCAGCCTTTTGCTGTGGAGGGTTTCCGCAGATGCTTTCAGCGGCCTCTTTCTTGCTTTCTATGGGGCCCAAAACGTTCCCTTCCCTGGAGCAGGCTTTGGGGGGAAAGACGCGGTTTCCTGGAAGTGCCTTCCTCCGGGCGCTGAAGCTGCGGGATCTGGGTCAGGAAGACCCATTGCAGGTGGCTATCCCCCCTTTTTTTCCCTGTGCGACCGAAGGGGAAAGCAGCACAAAGAAGGGCAGGAGGAGGGAGAAATTTGGAGGGATGGCTGGCAAGGGGGAAAGATGCCCACCTGGCTGCCCAAAGGCCCCCCCCCCGTGTGTGTGTGTAATGGCAGGAAAAGTGGAGAAGAGAAAGCATTGCTGGTCTTGAGAACAGGGTGAGCATAGAATCATAGACTCCTAGAGTTGGAAGAGACCGCAAGGGCCATCCAGTTCAACCCAATCTGCCATGCAGGAACTCTCAGTCAAAGCATCCCCATTGACAGATGGCCCTCCAGCCTCTGTTCAAAGACCTCCAAGGAAGGAGACTCCAATACACTCCAAGGAAGGAGTGTGTTCGAACAGCCCTTACTGTCAGGAAGTTCCTCCTAATGTTGAGGTGGGATCTCTTTTCTGGAGCTTGCATCCATTGCTCTGGGTCCTAGTCTCTGGAGCA
>NW_024820859.1:0-1846 GCF_019175285.1 Sceloporus undulatus | reverse complement strand
GCTTTCTTTAAGTAATTGTTCCTTATCCTTTAACTTTTCCTGTAGTTCTTTCCAATTCTTTTATCTATTTGTTTCCCTTTCGTAAGATTGTTTCAAAGAGAAACCCCTCATTACCTCTTTGCTTGTGTCCCAGACGATCTCTGGGCTGACTTCTCCATTCAGATTTTCTTCAGAGAAGGATTTAAGTGGGTTTGTTTTTGCTTTATCTAGAATTTTTCCGTCTTTTAACAAAGGCGGGATACAAACCGCCACTTTGCGGTGGTCCCCCGCCGGCGCTGTTTGCTCCGCGCGGGAGCCACAGCAGCCAAACCGCGCGGCTCCCACGCGGAGCAAAAAAGAAGCTCCATTTCGGAGCTTCTTTTTGCGGCGCCTCCATGAGGTCGCGAGGCGCCGCTGGCGCATTCGCGACGTCATAGGCGCCGCGACACGTCTGGACGCTATGCGTCCAGTACGTAAAGATGGCGGCGCCCATGTGGAAGGGGCGCCGCCATCTTGTATGGACACAGTCCGTACTAGACTCAGGGGCGTCTATAAGAGATGCCCCTTTTTTAAAATGGGACGTCCAAAGGACGTCCCAACTGCCGGTTTGTAACCGGCCAAAGTCTCATCTAGTCTCCATATCAGTTCCTTAGGTTTATTCTTCAAAGACAATAAAATAGGATTGTGATCCGATAAGATTTTTGGTAGGGTTTCTCCTGCTTCCACCATTGTGCTAATAGTTGGGGAAGTCAAGAACATATCTATTCTCAACCAGGATTGATGGGGGTTTGAAAAGAACGTAAATCCTTGGACAGACCATACTTGATTCTCCAGTATCTTCTAATGCCAAGGCTTCTTTTAATTCAAAGAAAGATTTTGGCAATTTCCCTTGCTTTAAGTATGTTTTGTTGTCTGCTTTTCTATCTATCTGGGGGTCTATCAGTTTATTCCAATCTCCCATCATTAAGGTCCTATCGCACATACGGTCTGGCATCTGTTTTTTCCATTTCCCAAAAAACAGGCCTTTATTTTCTAAGGGTACATAAACTCCCACCATTAGGATCCTTTGGTCTTGTAAAGTAACTTCTACACCAACCAAGTATCCTTTGGGGTCTGAGAATACCTCTTTAGATTCTCATTTATCCTTTACATAAATCACTACACCCTTTTCCCCTCTTTTTTGAGGCTGCTATGTATTCTTTCCCCAATTTGGCGTTTTTCAACAATCTTATATCCTCTTTCTTTATATGGGTTTCCTGAAGGCAAATGACATCAAGTCTCTGTTTCCTTCAATAATGAAAAAGTTTACCTCGTCTTTTTGGGCTGTTGATTCCTTTAACATTCGATGATAGGATGTCCGTCTTTTCCCGTTTCATCGTCATATTCGCCATCTATATCGTCCTCTCTTGTGTTTGGATCTGGTTTCCTAAGCAATTCTCCTTTTTCTCTTTCTTCTTCTAAGCTCTCTTCCTCCTTATCCTCCTCTCCTTTTCTGGGGTTGTTTCTTCCTTCTTTCTGACTGTCCCCTTTATTAACTCCTTTTTCATTCTCATGTAGAAAATGTCTTGCTTTTTGTACCGAGTTGATTTGGTATCTTTTCTGCTTGAATTTAAAAGATAGGCCCTGAGTTAGTTCCCATTTGTAGTAGATTCCATTGCTGCGCAAAACCTTAGTCAGTGGTCCATATTCCTTCCTCTTCTTTAACAGTTTCCCAGAGATATCTTTAAAAATAACATTTCATTTTCTTCAATGTTGAATCTTGTATGAAAGTGTTGTTGTAGAATTGCTTCTTTCATTTGAGTCCTAACAAAATAAATCACGATATCTCTGGGCAGTCTCTTCTGTTTTGTGACCCAGGAGCTTACTC
>NW_024820858.1:0-1846 GCF_019175285.1 Sceloporus undulatus | reverse complement strand
ATGACGCTGCCGCTGTGCAATGTCCTCATGTCCACGCCAGGAAGAAACATCATAAGAGCTGCAACACAGCCTTTATGACGTCTTAGGAAGAAGCTGCATTTCGCAGCTTCTGAGAGTATATTGTTCCCGCAGCAACCGCGCGGCAGTGACAATGATCCAGAGGAGAAAGGGGCCGCCCTTTTCTCCTCATGGCTGTCGGGTGTCTGGGGGCATGAAGCTGCATGGACACCCCTTTTCAATGCTAGGGAATCATGGGAACTGTAGTTTCGTGAGGCATTTAGCCTTCTCTGTCAGAGACAGCTCTGCTGCCACAATAAACTACAGTTCTCAGGATTCCCTAGCACTGAGCCAGGGCAGTAAATGTTGTCTCAAACTGGATTGTTTCTACAGTGTGTTTGGGACCTATGCGAGATGATAGTTGATGTGGATATGGAATAGATATTAGAAAAAGTAACTTTTCCAAGCTCTGATGACGGTTTTTTTATTTAGTCTCAGCAGTGATTATTCTCTAGCCAATGATTGTTCTAGCCAAGAAGTGCAATTTATTCTTGACAAATATATATCAAAACAGGAAACCTCACATAAAGGAAAAGGTAGGATATCCCATAGAAGAATGTTAACTGGCTTATTTACATTCTTGGTAAAGCTAACTATTCAAATCTCACTTACCTTCTCTAAATGAGAACACCAATGCTATACTGGTCACAATATTCCTGACAACAACAACAAAATTATATGCTGGCCTGGCACAGAACCATAATTCCTCTATAAGAAACAAAACAAATCATCTTTGAGATGCCAGCCTACTCATCTGCATCCACAAAATCCAGAGGCATATTTCTTTTTCTAAAACTGGAGAAAGACAACGTTGCCTTGGGTTCCACACTGGAGCCAACCTGTATTCCGATCTGAGAAAAAGGTGGCATATAAAATAAATGAACAAACAAATGAATATGTAGAGTAATTTGTAGATATAATGGTAGGAGACAGGAGACAAACAGACTGACAGAGAGGTGCTAGAATTATTTAAAGTATTTCATATGTTGCAGATCAACATTCCCTTAATTTGGCACTATTCAGATGTGTTGACTACAACTGCCATTATCCCCAGCCAGTATGGCCAAATGGTGTGCTGAAAATTGTAGTACAACAAATCTGGATGTTACAAGTCAAGCAGGGTGGCCAGATGTCCTAACTGCAAAGGAGGACAAGGCACTACAAAATCTAGGACATTCAAGAAAAAATTTAGGAAATTCAAAAAAGCCCAAAACACTAATATAAATATAAATTTATGCTTCTTAGTCATGATCAAAATGGAGGACATTTTAAAATTCCCCTGGACAGAAGGTTGAAACATAGGACATTTCTGGTTTCCCTGTAGCCAGGTTGGAGAAACTTTCACACTGCACAATTATAGTACTATGACTCAATGTTCGCTGCCATTGCTTCATCCTTTGGAATCCTGGGGCATGTGGTTTAGTGAGGGCACTAGAGCTTCCTGGCTGAGAATTCTAAATGCCTGTCCCTAAACTTCAAAATCCAGGATTCCTTAGGATGTTGCCATGACAGCTAAAGTGAAATATAGCACTATAACTGTTATTGGGAAAGGGGCCTTTAAAATGTATGTGTCTGAAGGCAGCTGGCCTCAGTCCAGTTCCAACAGGGTCACGATCACAAAACATAAATCTGCAGAGGCAAGATGTTTTCCTCTGCACCTCTGCTGACAACATGGCAACATCCTAAGTGGGGAGGTGGAACAAGGATCAAATAGGCCAGAAACCGGGTATTACAGTCTATTTCAGAAGAATTCCTTTTGGCTCAGTTTTGAGAAACATAGAATCATAGA
>NW_024820857.1:0-1846 GCF_019175285.1 Sceloporus undulatus | reverse complement strand
AGAAGGATGCTGCTTTCACCCCATCATTCTGTTCTTCACCTGCTTTTTCAAGAACGCATTTTCCACCAGAAATACTGCCACTTTTCCCAATGAAATTCTTCAAACCCTGCTTTAGCTGTATTAAAAACCACAAGGATGGGTACTGTCTCACAGCTGCTGTGGGACCCAGAGTCCTTTCCAATACGCGACTGCCCTCTGATGTCAAAAGGAGGTTCCTTCAATGTGACGCTGTCATTGTGGGAGTGTAGGAATAAACAACAAAGTTGCCTTTTCTCCAGAGACAAAAATCAAGCAATTTGGAAGACAAAAAAGGTTTCACAAGCCTTATGGCATGGTCCAGGTGCATGGCTAGAAGAGTCTTCATACCATACATCTGATATTCAAGGAATCGAGATGCTACAGTGTCTTGTCATTGCCATTCCGTTTTCCACAGTGCCGGTCTCATGCAATCCCATATCTGCTTTCCCCTTTCATTCTTTTCTTCACATACTTTTGGAAGAGTTAGAATTTTCCATGAGAAATCTTGAAATATTTCTCAACAAAATTCTGCAAGCCTTGCTTTAGGTACACCAAAAATCACTCAGAAGGGCAGGGAAAAGCAGGACTACTTCTTACAGCTGCCATTTCCAACACACGACTGCCCTCTGGCGGCAAAAGTGCATTCCTTCCTCTGAAATGGTTATCTTGAGAGTACAGTACAGGGGTCCGCAGGAAAGTCACTCTTTCTCCATGGGCAAAGTAAAAGTATTCCCAAGGTACACCAAGCTTCAGAATCAATATGAATAGACCATATAGTACTGCACGCCTCCTGCTTCACTCTACAAAAAAGGTGCTCCTTAAACAGTGGGCCCACAAGGGAGATCTGGAGTTTGAAAATGTAAGACAAGATTTGCCTATTCTTTGCAAAAGTCATGAACAAACATTATTCCTCCAAAGAAGTCAAAACTGAAGGTGGAGGGTGAGAGCCACTTTTGCCACAAGGTGGGGAAAAGCCACAGTGTTTCTTTCATTGAAGAAGACCTCCATTTTCACTCTACACAAGAGAGGAAAGAAATATTTCACAAGTCTACACTTTCTTTGCGAACAGAACTCTTTGCCACCCAGTCTTTTCTCAATCTCTCGTAAAGCAGGTGGGAGTGACCTTGCTATGAAACAGGGCTAGGGAGAAAGATCCCCCTTTTTCCGCCAGAGACCCTGCTGCCATACCATGCAGCTGCCTCCTTCTTCAAGGCAGAGGGACCTTGGGAGAAAAGGCTGCCAGAGGGAGGAGGGAACCAGGGAGGAGGCGGCCAGCAGGGGGCAGCCTTCAGTCTGGAGACCACTCCCCCAGCTGCCATTTCGTGAAACCCTTTCCTGTACAAAAGATAGCAGCATCCTTCCTCAAAATGGTGGTGGAGGAGGGACCGAAAACAGGAGGGAGGGGTTACACTGGAAGTGGGCAGGAGAGGGGAGGGAGGCTGCAGCCGATTGGCCAATGATGAAGAAGGTCACTCCCACTTTCATGCTGAACAAGCCATGGCCCTTCATTTCAGCTCAGACAGCCCAGAGTGCACAATGCTCTCTCTCTCCAAGCATACTGTGGCATGCACAAGAACCACCTTCCCTAGCCAAAAGCAATGCCTACCTATACACTCCCAGATCCTGGGGAAGGTTTATACTACAATTCTGTCTCAGAACACACCAAATGACATTGTCTCTTCCTTTCCGGCTCTCTCTGAATACCTGATCAGATATAATCATTAAAGAGGTTGGTCGGACTGCGTCAGAAACTGCAAATAATGCATTGAAACACACATGAAGAGAGGTCAGTGGAGGGGGATGCGCTGTTTTCAGAACAATGAAAGGC
>NW_024820856.1:0-1846 GCF_019175285.1 Sceloporus undulatus | reverse complement strand
CGCAGACACCAAATACCGGACCTGTTCCTCGACACTCAATCAGGCCGGTACTACTTGTCGATATCGGAGGAGAGAGCAATCAGGGAGTTCACCAGACTGAACCCCCATCCTGCAGACCCTCAGCAGGGCACCTCGTCCAGATCGGTCCCGACCGTATCTGTGTGCGAGAGGCCGCCATCTCCACCTCGCAGGTGCTCACGATCCTCAGCTGACCTCACCCCGGCGCATCTGAGATCCCAAGTCAGAGTGTTGGATGCCCTCTCCTCCGACTTGGACTCCGATTATGAGCCCTTGCCTCCATCCGAGGCACCATCCGAGGAGGATGTCCTCTCCGTGTTGGCCTCACCTCAGAGGATGCACAATCCTGAGCCGTCTTCCCCGTCGGATGACGTCCAGTCCTTCAGTGAGCACGTCGTGAAGATGGCGAGGGCTCTCGACATCGAGCTCGCGTTCCCAGACGACGACGCTCAGGATCCGGTAGAACGTCGGGTGCACGGACAAGTGCCTACTCCACCTTGTCTTCCTCTGCTCCCGTCGCTTCAGACCATCGTGAAGAGGTCCTGGGACTCCCCGGCCACCCTGTCTGCGTCCTCCTGCAAGGTAGAGTCGCTTTACAGAGTCGTCCCGGCGAGCTGTCTTTGGTTGGCCGACCATCCCAGGCCGAACTCTGCGATCGTGGAGGGAGCCCAGCACAGCTTCGTTCCGAAGCAGGCGACCTCCCCGGTCGACCGGGAGGCGAAGAAAGTGGATGGCCTAGCCAAGAAGGCCTACTCGGCGGCGGCCCTTGCGGTTAAGGCCGTCAACTATACCGCCTGCATGGGAGCCTACATTCAGACCCTCATGGAGCGGATCTCCCCACTCATCCCGGACATTCCGGATGAGGTCCAGAGGCAGCTGGTAGAGGTCAGAGACGAGACTCATTCCATCGGGAGTTGGCTCATCACCACCTCCAGGAACATGGCTGACAGCGCTGGGAGAGCCATGTCTGCTTCCATGGCTCTCAGACGACACGCCTGGTTGAGGGCCTCGGACCTCAACCCGACCGTCAAGGCGGCCATCGAGGACATGCCGCTCGATGGGACCGGGCTCTTCCATGCCGAGACCGATGACCGCCTGAACAGGAAGTTCAGGATGAAGGCGGCGGCGAAGAAGCATGGCATGTCCTCTACACCGGCTTCTCCATTTCGAAAGCGTCAGCGCCCGTGGCAGCCACAAGGTCAGTCTCAGGGGACCTTCTCCCAGGATCGGCAGTCCCAGCAACAGGGCTCCCAGAGACACCGCTTCCCCTCGCAGTCTTCCTCCTCCTCTGGCCGTTGCAACTTCCCGCCTCGGTACCGCAAGTCCCGCCGGCAGGACACTGACCAGGGGAAGAAGAGAACCTGAAGGGACGCAGCGCGCTTCGTCCCCCCTTCACCCCTCTTCTTCTTGGACATTTTGAGGCCCTTTGTTAACATCTGGGCCTCCATAACATCGGACTCGTGGGTTCTCAACATCGTCCATAGGGGTTATGCCCTTGAGTTCCAAGAGCTCCCTCCAACTGGAGCCTTCATGTCCACCCCTCCCTCGGACACCCTTCTCGACGAAGTGCACGCCTTGCTAGGTAAAGGGGCAATCTCCCCTTTACCGCCCGATCTATGCCCTAGGGCCTTCTTCTCCAGGTACTTCACGGTACCGAAGGCTGATGGGGGCATCAGGCCCATCCTGGACTTGAGACAATTAAACTTGTTCCTTGACTACCGCCGCTTTCGAATGGTAACTTTGGCTTCCATTCTACCTCTGCTCCGCCAGGGCCTGTGGTTCGCGACCGTCGACCTGAAGGACGCCTACTTCCACATCGGGATCCGAG
>NW_024820855.1:0-1846 GCF_019175285.1 Sceloporus undulatus | reverse complement strand
AGGAATGGAGTGTGGCTTTGGCGCAACCTCCGGACTCTTAGGACCCATGCATCATTTAAATAGCATACCTCCAAAGAGACCCGAAGCAGCTTTATTTTGGCAGTCTGTAACAGGCCCATATTTGAGGTGGTCTTTTTTTTTTTTTTACTTTTTCCCCTTTTGTTTCAGTGACCTAATGATCCTACCCTTATTTTTATTATTATTGTTTTACACTGTTCAATCACTGAGTCATAATGTTTATTTAAAGTATGTCTTTGTTTAATGTCTGAATTCTCAAATTTAATATAATGTTTTTTAAAAATACTGGGTTCACAACATGTGCCTCCTGGCACCAAACACCTTTATTTCACAACAATTCTCCCAATCTGAATCTCTGGGGAGAAGTTGGAAACACTCCTTCCCAGAAAGAAAAGAGGATTACTAGGGTGCGTAATGGTTTTTTTTCTTAAAACCAGTAAATTGTTTATTCCATGCTTTATAGAAACTGGGCATACTGTTATTTTATGTGCTGTCAAGTTGAAATCTCCAGAATTTAATGTTATTAATATCTCTGCTCAGGTCTTGCAAATTCAGGGCTGTAGTTTTTCTTTATTGAGTCAAACCATTGGTATTGATTTTATTGAGTCAATCCATCTGTGCCTAGTTAATTTAATACAAAACATGATGCGAACTAAAACAACCATAAAGCAAATAATTTTCAGAATCTAATAAATATAGATATTCTGAGCATATTTAATAGAGTTGAAGAGGAAGACTTCCTGGGTGAATATATATATATATATATATATATATATATATATAAAAATGTAATTTACAGACATTACATTTGCCATTGCCTTAATCCTTTGACCATTATGGCTGCATCCACAGTGTATAAATAAAGCAGTTTGACACCACTTTAACTGCCACGACTCAATGCTATGGAATTCTGGAAGCTGTAGTTTTGGAAGAGAGCTCTGGTGCCACAACAAACCAGAACTCCTAAAATCCCACAGCACTGAGCAAAGCAGTTAAAATGGTGTCAAACCGGATTATTTCTGCAAAGCAGAGATGAAGCCTACGGTCTAAAACACTGCAGAAACAATCCATTTTGAGACTGCTTTAAATGCCCTGGCTCAGTGCAAGGGAATCCTGGGAACTGTAGTTTGATGTGGCATCAGAGAATTCCCAGAATTCCCCAGCACTGAGCCAGGGCAGTTAAAGCAGTCTCAAACTGGATTATTTCTGCAGTGTGTTTAAGCAAGTTAGTGACTAGGCTCCACTATTCACTCAATTATCTGATGTTCACAGGATTTTGTTCTATGTCAGCTTTTATTCCAAGTTATGTTGGACGATAATTCCCATCATCCCCAGCCAGCACACAGCTGAAAACTAGCTAAACTTTTGGAGAACAGGGAATGGGCATTCAAAACAAACAAAAAAAGGACGGAGGGAAGGAATGGACATAAATACGACATTCATCATTCTGCCTTATCAATGCAACCATGTGCCCATTACACAATTATAGTGGAATGATTCCACTTCAGGTGCCATTGTATCATCTTGGGGAAGCCTGGGACTTGAAGTATAGGGAGAGGCATTTTAGAAGTCTCAGCCATAGGGCTCCAGTGGACTCACGAAACTACAAATCCCAGGATTCCATAGGATGAAACCAAGGTAGTAAAACTAGAATACACTCATCCCTCCATATTTACGGCTTTGATATTTGCGTATTTGATTATTCACAGATTTGATTACTATGTTCTCTCTAGGAATCTCTAGGTCCTCCAGTGCAACTCTGTGGTCAACTTTAACTAAAAGTTGCACTCAAAGACCTAGAGGTTCCTAGAGAGAACACTCCGCTAGC
>NW_024820854.1:428-1846 GCF_019175285.1 Sceloporus undulatus | reverse complement strand
ATTAACAGCAGCAGCAGCAGCAGCTAACATTTCAGAAAACAAAATCAGTGAGTGAATTTTTTTTAGTGAGTGATATTTTTTTTAAAACTCTGGGAGAGTGTGTTTGTTGCTGAGGGGGTGGAGCTTCTGAGTCACATCTGTGAGTCACTGGGGCGGAGCTAGCAGAGTAGGTCTATATAACTCCTCCTAGAGCCCTTTCAGACCAGTTCCTGCCACAGAGAGGAGAAGGAGAGAAGGAAGTGGGCAGCCAGAGCATGGGAAATAAGCAAGATGAACTTGAACTCCTAGTACAACAAAGCAAATATGATATAATAGGCCTGACTGAAACCTGGTGGGATGAATCTCATGATTGGAATGTGGAAATAGAGGGGTATAACCTTTTTAAGAGAAATAGGCCAAACAGGAAAGAAGGAGGAATAGCCCTATATGTCAGGGGCATTTACACCAGTGAAGAGATCCAGGACATCAATCCTGGAAGCCAGGTGGAGAGCATCTGGATAAAAATTAAAGGGCAGGGAAACAACAAGGATGTTATGGTGGGAGTCTACTACAGACCCCCAAGTCAGATGGAGAAATTGGATGATGCCTTTCTAGAACAGATGACCACACACTCAGAAAGGAGAGAAGTAGTAGTGATGGGTGACCAACTATCCTGATATTTGCTGGAAATCAAACTCAGCAAAACCTCAAAGTCTAGCAAATTCCTCACTTGCCTGGAAGACAATTTCATGGTCCAAAAGGTGGAAGTGGCAACAAGGGGGTCAGCTATTTTAAATCTGATCCTAACCAACAAGGATGACTTGGTTAATAGGGTGCAAACGGTGGGATCATTAGGTGGAAGTGACCATGTTCTCCTGGAGTTTGTTATACAATGGAAAGGAGAAGCCAAGCATAGTCAGACACGCATTCTAGACTTTAGGAAAGCTGATTTTAATAAACTTGGAGAAATACTGAGCGTGATCCCATGGTCAGGAATACTAAAAGAGAAAGGGAATTCAAGATGGATGGGAGTTTCTCAAAGGAGAGATACTGAAGGCACAATTTTAAACAGTTTCAATGAGGAAGAAAAATGGGAGATGTCTCAAGAAACCAGGATGGATGACTAAGGAACTTTCAACGGAGCTAAGTTTGAAACGGAACATGTATAAGAAATGGAAAAAGGGGGAAATCACCAAAGAGGAATTCAAGCAAATAGCAAACACGTGTAAGGATAAAGTCAGAAAAGCTAAAGCACAGAATGAACTCAGGGTTGCTAGAGAGGTTAAGAACAATAAAAAGGGATTTTTTGGATATGTCCGCAGCAAAAGGAAGAAGAAGGAAACGGTAGGGCCACTGCGTGGAGAAGATGGCAAAATGCTAACAGAAGACAGAGAAAAGGCAGAATTACTCAACACCTTCTTTGCCTCAGTCTTCTCAGC
>NW_024820854.1:0-328 GCF_019175285.1 Sceloporus undulatus | reverse complement strand
AAGGAAACGGTAGGGCCACTGCGTGGAGAAGATGGCAAAATGCTAACAGAAGACAGAGAAAAGGCAGAATTACTCAACACCTTCTTTGCCTCAGTCTTCTCAGAAAAGGAAAAGGGTACACAACCTGAGGATAATGGAGCAGAGGACAGAATAAGGAAATTTCAGCGCAAAATAAGTAAAGAGATGGTACTGGAATACCTGTTTAACTTAAACAAATATAAGTCTCCAGGACCAGATGAACTACATCCAAGGGTATTAAAAGAACTGGCAAATGTAATATCAGAGCCATTGGCAATAATCTTTGAGAACTCCTGGAGAACAGGAGAAG
>NW_024820853.1:0-1846 GCF_019175285.1 Sceloporus undulatus | reverse complement strand
GGGGGAAGCTGATCAGGACTGGGGTGTGTATTTGGAAAAGAAAATGATGCTGGAATAAGTTGAAGGAAACAGGAATACAGGAATATCACATTACAGGTGCATTGATTCAGTCAAGGAAATCACATCTCTGAGTTTGAAAGACTTGAACAGGGTTGTTAATAATAGGTTCTCTTGGAAGTTTCTTATTCACAGAGTCACCATAAGACAAAGCCAACATGATAGTGTGTAACAACAAATGATTTACATTCTTCCAGATGCAAATATGAGGCAGAAAGACATCTCTATGGTCAAGTTTGAGCTGGATAGCTATTTATCCTTTGCAGTACATTCTAAAACGTATACAACTACATCTGTTGCTATTATAAAGATTACTCAAGATGTTATTGCAGAAATGGTTCATTCCTTGCTCTTTAAAACAGTTTAAAGCTGCCAGTAATTTTAAGCAAAATGTGTTCCTTAAATGCCTTTTTGTAAGCTTTGTAGTTTATCTAAAAATACTTTATCTGACCATTGATAACTAGCCTACAAGATCTTCTGCCAACCAAACATAATTTTAATGTAGCCTTTAAGTGTATAAGTTAATTCATTGCTTCACTTCCAGTTTTCCAAATCTGGGATGAAAAATACCTGTATAATATCATTTTGGTCATGAGATCAGGATGTCATACAAAATGAAGTAACCACCACTCTCATAAACTTGGATCAAACTATGGGACTTGATAAGGTTCACAATAACATTTACCAGCTATAAAGATGCAAGACAGCAATGGCCAAGACCCCTTCTGCTAAACATTACAGTCCCAGTACAGATACTTCCTGTATAGACTTAAGGTGACCTTTAAACATGCAGTGATCCTACAGAAAAATGTTATTCACAGTGGGTGGCCACACCTATTCTAGAGCATGACAGTTTATTGGTGTCAGCTTCCCCAGCCTAAGGAAATGTAGATTTCCTTATCATGCCTATAAATAACATTAAAACACTATTGTTGTTTCATTCCTGACTATAATATTTTTATCTCCAGTGCTAACAGAACATAGAAAAACATATTCTCATACACTAATACATCCTCTATCTGCTTCATTATTGCCAACCTTCCACTGTTTTAAAAAGCACAAAAATATCACTTGCATTTTGGACCATGTTCAGCTACAAAGTAAAAATTATCTTTTCCTGCTTGCTTTAAGGCGTTTACATCCTGCTTTCAGAAATTCTGCAAACCAACCCCTTTTCTTTTTGCCCCTCTGGCTTCCAAGCAGTTTAAATTCAGGAAGATCTATGGCTATGTAGTACAATGACACTTATGATAAACATTTATTTTCATCAAGGAACATGAGGTCTGCTTGTTTATGACCACAAGTGAGAGCTGGATTTAGAAAGACGCATCAGATCATAAGAGTACATTCTAGGTCAGAAGCAACTCAGGCATAGGTTGAAACTGTCTTCCCTTAGTTTCATAGCCACATGGACAAAGCATATTTGAATTCTGCAATATTTCCAAAGCCCCCTGTGCCAAACTCCACTCAGAATCTAGAAAGTGAAAGCAGGCTCCAGAGCCAGAATGATCTTGCAGGCTAAGCAGGGTCAGCCCTGATTAGTACTTAGATGGGAGACTGCCAACAAATGGCAAGTGCTGTATTTCAGAGGAAAGAATTGGCAAACCACCTCTGACTATTCCTTGCCTAAAAATTTTTTATGAAAATCATGGGGTCACCATAAATCAATAGGTGATTTAAAGGCAAATATACACATACTCAGGAATTTTGAAGATGGCACCTGTATCTTTTTAATATTTGGCAAAAATACAACAGGTGCCTGACTAGAAACAAAAAAAGCAAGTCACAT
>NW_024820852.1:0-1847 GCF_019175285.1 Sceloporus undulatus | reverse complement strand
TATTATTATTATTATTATTATTATTATTATTATTATTATTATTATTAACCTTTATTTATAAAGCGCTGTAAATTTACACATTTGAAATCATGTTCTCAACCCAAATCCTATTGTTGGTCCCAACCCGAATAGTCAAATGAATCAAATGAAGTTACATCAGTATTGATTGACCAAGCTACTGTTGGTTCAGGGGCTCTATGATAGTTGTAACTAACAATAGGATGTAGGCTCTTGTTATTTATCTTCTGTAGTAGCTGTTCTTTTCATGTTGAAAGGAAGAGAGATATGTTAAAATTACTGTACACCGGAGTGCTCAAATAAAAAAAAAATGTAGCCAGTCTCTTTAGCAGCATGACATTGGCTGCATCATCACTCCTTCCTGTATCACTTACTAATCTCTATCATATGTTCACAGTATGTACAAGGAGTCCATGCTGTGGATCATTCCCTGCTACTTTAGTTCTAGTTTCCTGAAAGAATAATGGTGGAGTGAGAAGAAGACACAGCATGAATTCCTTCTGTAACCTTTGAGGTTACTGAGAACATGCATGGCAACATCCTTGTAGCAAAATGGATGACACTAAAAGTAAATGGAGACCCCTACACAATTTAGACCATTTCTAATTTTCCTATTTATTCTTAAGTTTAGGAGCCATTTATATGTTGTTTTTACACAGTTATGTAAATTGGCTCATGATTGCTGGACTTTATTCTGATACAAAACAATAACCAAATTTATATTGGCATGCAACTTACAGTCAGCCCTCCATATCCACGGATTCAACCAAACACAGCTGGAAAATATTCCAAAAAAATATATAAGTTCCAAAATGCAAAACTTGATTTTGCTCTTTTAGATAAGGGACACCATTTTATTTTATTATGCTATTGTATTTAGCCATGTGCATCCACAGATTTTATTATCCACAAGGGGTCCTGGAACCAAACCCCAGCGAATATCAAGGGCCGCTGTACACAGTTTAACTATCTCTCCTTGGGTATTTAAGCTATTTCTCATTTAACAGTCATCAGTATCAATGTGCAAAAATTATTTAAAATTTTGGGGGAAATAGATTGTAGAACATTTTTTTTCTTTCTTAAAAACTGCCATTTTAAAGACTACATAACATTAGCCTTTTCCTTATTCTAGACATGTTAGTTTTTTTCTCTCTTTCTGATTTGCTAGTATCCTATAGCCAAATGAAAAAAGGATGCAAGGCTTGTTCTTTTCCTTACAACTCACTGTTTATTCCATATCTAGGTCTCTGTTGTTGCATCACAGTTTTTGATGGCAATTCCCATTATGTTTGCATAACAAACATACTCTGCACTTTTATAGTAAAATGATGTTAAAGAATGAGTAAGCTCTAGAGTTACTGAAGAAACAAGACAATATTTTGGTATTTTTAGTTACCATCTTTGATTTAAAATGGTTGCAGTTCATGAAGTGCTGGCTCCTCATTTAATTTAATGAGGTTTGTGCAGAAGCACTGCATGATCTGTAGCCACTGTGTCTTACTTGTCATGTGCATGTGAAAAAGCCACTAGCATAGCAGTGGCAAAGAAATCAGCTTTTCTGTTTATTGTGACATCCATTTTCCATCCACACCTCTGAATCATATGGTTATGCAGTAGCTGCCAACTTAAACAAAAAGCTGTTTTGGCTATGGTTTGCTTGATGGCCTGCTCTGTGTTGAGAAGTACAGACCAAGGGCTGGAGGGAACTGCAGTGAAAATAGTTCAGTGCCATATTTATTGTATATGTTTATTTCAGGGTCTTCATCACCTGCTCGCCCTGCAACCCCACTGGCATCCTGCAGCAGCCCTACTCCACCACCTCCTCCACC
>NW_024820851.1:0-1847 GCF_019175285.1 Sceloporus undulatus | reverse complement strand
GGAATGGAGGTTGGGGGTGTTTGGCCAGAAAGGGAAGTCCATTTCTGACATCTGTGTAGAAATAATGCCCAAATGTCCTCCATTTTGATCATGCCTAAGAAACAGGCATTTAGATTAACATTTTTTTTAAAAAAAAGCAAATTTTTCGTGTGTCGATTTTTTAAAAATGTGTCCTACATTAGAAAAATTTGTCCTACATTTGTCCCGGTTTGGAGGTCCTGACTTATGGCAACCCTACTCAGACCCCCACCAGCCCCTTCCTTCCTGCCTGCCTGCCTGCCTTCCTTCCTCCCTTCTCCCCAAAATGGAGGGCCAGAGGCAGAAAGGGACACACTGCCTTCCCTTTGGCCCAAGGAGCCTGGCCTCCTTCTCTCTCTGGAGCCTCAGGGAGAGAAAGAGGAGGCTCTCGGTTCAACTGAAGAGGCCTCAGAAAAGGTTCCGGAATGATATTCCGCACAGTCACAAGCAGCACAAAATGGCTGGCAGAATGCAAAACGGCTGCATCAGTGCTTGGCAGATGGCAGTTTGAGGCCTTCAGGGAACCCAAAATGGAGGATGAAAGGGGCCCAAAGTTGGAAGGGACCCCAAACAGGATTTCTAAGCCTAAACAACATAGAAAGGTTTTCCTGATGGCACCCGATGGCTGTGAGACACAAAAAGTCCCCAAACAGGATTTCCAAACCTTTACAACACCTAAACATTTCCCTGATGCTATTGAAAGGAGGAACCTGATCCCCTCCTTAATTACAATCAATAGTGAAAGATATTACTATTAATATTAACAGTGCCCATCGTCCACAACCCAGCTCAGGTCTTGACGGCTCAGGGAGGCCAGTCCAGCTGCAGGACTGGGACCAGTTTAACTGCCCTGGTTTTGTGAAACATTGAGCCTTCACTTTCAGAGACCACTGGTGGCACAATAAACTCCAATTCCCAGGATTTCCTAGCACTGGGCCAGGGCAGTTAAAGCGATCTCCAACTGAACTATTGCTGCTGTGTGTTTTGGACCTTACTTGGCCACAAACTGTCCATAGCCTGCAATGCATCTCCTAATTCTGTTGGCAGACCCTCCCTCCCAACACTTTCTCATTTCTCCCCAAACCAGCGCAAAGCTGGCAGATGGAAAGAGGTTTTAAAGCAGCATTTAAATCTGCTATATTTGTTTTTAAGAGACTAAATGTCCCAAATGCTATTATCAGTTTTGTAGCTATTATTACAGAAAGACGTAGAGTGCAAACTCCTCAAGTACCTTTATTTTCTGGAGTGAGATGGGCTTTTCCAACTGACTCACTGTGATGATCTCCGGTGGTCCAAGCAGCCAAACTGCGGCCCTGTAATAATAATAGTAATAAGAACAATAATAATAATAATAATAATAATATATTTTTATACCCCTCTCTTCAGCCAAAAGGCTATCAGAGTGTATTACAAATTGTTAATTAGACATTTAGACATTATGGCTCTTAGCCCAGCAGACCCTTAACTTCATTAAATCTCTCTGCCTCCATCCAGTGAATTATAAAAGGGTTTCCCTTAACCTACACTGGGACCAGTTAAGGAACCTTATTTTGACTTCTTTACTGATCTTCCCAAGCGTCAACTGAGCCAAAACACGTGTAAAATGAGCGTCTAGTAGTAGATACTCCAAGGAGATATTCATTATAAATAACAAAATATAAGTAAAATATAAGTCATACAAGATATTAAGAGTCTTGCAGGTACAATATTTGTAAGTATATAATATTCAATTCATACAAGCTATTAAAAATAAATAAACCTAAGTGTCCAATTCTGAGACTCAGGCCCTTATCAGATGAGTCTGGAACTGGGGGTCTTCTGCACTGGGC
>NW_024820850.1:0-1847 GCF_019175285.1 Sceloporus undulatus | reverse complement strand
GAAAGTGGGACTTTTGAAAAGAATATTTGTTTTTAAAAAATTGCATCGATGAGAGAGAAGAAAAAAATTGGTTTGTTAGAATACTAGATGCGAACACCATTTTTTTTCTACCCATTCTCATTCTTTTCAAGGTCATACTTTGCACCCTCTGGCTGGTTGGGAAGGGTGTTGAAAATGTCAGTGTCCCAGCTGCTGATATAATAGTATCACCACTTTTCCAAGAAGAAGAATATTTCCAGGAGTGAGGAACAGGCAGCTCCATGTTCATGCCTCCCATATTATACTGGAGTAAGTAAGAGATGTCTGAAATCTGAGAGCTAGCCTTTGAGCTTAGTTGCCATAAATTTTCAGTATACAAGCAGCAGAGGACTCATATATGGTCTTAGCACCATCTGAGCTAAGTGACCCAGAGAGCACACCCTTTCAATCATTCACTGAACTTTATCACACGGGAAAAATTGGAAGGTTAAACTGGTGACAATGCAGGGTCATCCAGGGCATTTGGGTCAATTTCACAATTGCTTTTCAGATGATACTGCGCACAAACAGATTAGAATCCAAACAGAAAGTGAGGTGAATCAGGGAATAGGCATTTTCGCAAAAATACCGGGCTTTCATTTCCAATTTGTTTGCAAATTCACTTTCTTTGTGTAATTGCAGCAGTCTGCAAACCATGTGCTGGATTCTCCCTGTTCCCAAATTTCCCATGGTTGCTTTGCTGTGCTGAGGAGAGGGAGGCAGCCTTGTTCTTAAAGGGATACACACACACCTCTTTCTCTCACGGCACTGGTCTCCTCCTCATGCAGCCTCTAAGCCTTAAGTCTAAGGGAACAGCTGGTGGGAGAAGGCAGAGAGAGAGGACGTTTTGGAATTCATTCTGTACAGGAAGGAGAAATGGAGGATATGTCCTAGAAAAAGAGGGCATCTGGGAGTTTCAGACCTTGCTAAAATCAGGCAGGTTTATGGACCAGCCACCTCTTTCTCTCTAGTGTGTGTGTGTGCATGATTGTGTGGTTTTATTGGAGTTTCCAAAGGGAAATCTCAGCCTTCCTTCCTCTGAAACAGTTTCTGGGGCAGAGTATTTTCCTCCCCATTTCCCTTCTCTTCCTGGAGCATGAGTGTGTATGCACTTGGAAATGACAGTTTGGAACAAACACAAAAAGTTATTTACAAACTATCAATGGGATTTGTTCTCATCTGTCTGAAACCCAAATTTGCTTTCTACCCACTTTCTTGCATAAGTAATGTACTTTTCACCCATTGTTGTGCTCTGTGTGTGATAATCATTAGCTTGCTTTTCCAGGATGCCAACACTTTAACCATTTTTGGGATGGAAGTCCCTGTGTGATAAAGTCCAGGGGAACACTGGCAAGAGAGTATCTCCATGTCATGATGGGCTTTTGGATAGGTTGTGTTGCTGTTGTTGTTTGGCCTTGCTTTTGCAGGTCAAATTGGACTGAACTATTATGAAGATTTGTTAGGTTTGATACAGTTTTGGTGCATGAACTAGTGTGACGTCAAACAAAGTCTCTAGAATGAAGAACTAGGAAAAGGGGCCTGAGACATTCATCTGTAGCCAAGTTAAAGAGAAGACAACACATACAAATAGAGTTATCTTCTATAACCCTAGTTGTTTCAGAAGTGGCTATAGTGTCTGTCATGATGAGCACCTGTGCTTCCATATCTACCATTACAGCATTGCTCCTAACCAGTCCCCAAACTGTGCCCTTTAAGGATTTTGGACTTCAGTGGCCAGAATCCCAAAGTATTGGCCAACATGGCTGAGGCTTCTTGAAGCTGAAGTCCAAAATCTCTTAAAGGGCATGGTTTGGGGACCACTGAGTTAA
>NW_024820849.1:0-1847 GCF_019175285.1 Sceloporus undulatus | reverse complement strand
GATGCCATCTCCCATATTTCCACCAGATACACCTGTGAGAGAGAAGGGCCTCCTCAGCAGATCTAAAAACTCAGGCAGGTGTATATAGGAGAATACAGTAGTACAGATTACTTGGACATGAGTTCTATGATATGCTAAAGCCATGTCCAGAAAGGCCAAATAACACATCCTTCCCGCTATCTCCAAGGTGACACAGGGGCCCAGTCCCCACTTCTGGTGCAAACTATCCAGACAGCAGACAGTCAGTTCAGCAACAAACCCACAGTATGCTGCCTTTAATGCAGATTTTTAAAGTCACCTTTTGCTCTGGATCTTCCCAGATCAGGAGCCCACCATAGTGACAGCAGGTGGCAGTTTACAATCCAGTCTTCTGTGTCTTCTGCTGCCACTGTCACTGCCGTGAGTCACTCTTTCTTAGGTCAGAAAGAGCTGTCCAGCTGTGTGACCAAGACAGAGTGCTGCATTTATGGCCTCTGAGGGAGCGTTTCATACCAGTGATGGTGATGGCAGGTGGCATAGAGGGATGTGCATGTGAACAGCAACTCTATGTTGCTCTGGTGTACCCAGATAACAAAGGATGTTGGAGCAGCTTTGGAATCAGAATTCCCTGGGCTGCCCCCCAGAGTATTCTGGCCCCTGCAAACACAACCTTCACTTCAACCACAGTTGTAGAGCATACACCATTCAAACAACAACAACAACACGAAGTCTGAGAAGTGAGGTGAATAGATATACACACACCTTTCAAGGCAGTCTTCTCACTCTCAGATTCCTCCCCTTGTCTTGAGGATCAGAGAACCTGAGGTGGAGGCTCCTGTCTTTCGTAGGCCACACATCCTACTGCCCATCATTACTCGAGTTAAATCCACAGTGAGGTAGGATCTATTCAGTTTAATTGTTCATGAGCAGCAGCTGTTTGCAACATGCACAATGATGTCAGCAAGAACAAACTGTTCTATCAGGGCAGAAATGAATATGCGACCTATCCTGGTAAGAATGGAAATGTTAAAACATTGTTAAAACAAAGGAAAACAATGGTAAAGCAGGAAGACAAATCTAGCACGGATCAAGAGTCCCTGTATTTGCAGGCAGGTATGAGTGGGTGAGCAAGATTCCCAACACACACACACACACACACACACACACACACACACACAACCCCACCCCACACTGGCTCTCAGCCAGTTCTGTCCTACCAAGACAAATGTGACAAGTAATTAACTCAGACAGGGAATACATCTTTAATGCTACTGTTATGTGTGATTGGCTTTGGCTGATGTGGCTGAACTCTTCATATAATAATAATAATAAAAAATTTATTTTTATCCCACCCTTCCCACGATCAGGGCGGCTTACAATAGGTTAAAAACAGCACAACAATGCAACAATTACAACAATTAAAATACATAAAACTAAAAAGCAGCAAAAAGCCCCCTAGCCCAACCTCTTGGCCACAGAAGAGGAGGGAGGCCCACAGGGTTTTATTCGGGGAATGCCTGCTGGAACAGGAAGGTTTTTAGGTCCTTCCTGAATTGGGCCAGGATGGTAGACGAGCGGAGCTCTGTGGGCAGCGTGTTCCAAAGGGCTGGGGCAGCTATGGAAAATGTCCTCCGTGACGTGGAGGCTAACCTAGCCCCAGGCACCTTCAGTAGCTGCTGCCCAGACGTTCTGAGGGTGCGAGGCGGAATGTACGGGGAGAGGCGGTCCTTTAGGTATCCTGGGCCCAAGCCATTTAGGGCTTTATAGGTAATTACCAACGCCTTACATTGAGCCCGGAAGCGGATGGCTTCCGGGCTCAATATATCACAAGAACCCCTGAAGACTTTTGCCTGGACAGCATCATGGAA
>NW_024820848.1:0-1847 GCF_019175285.1 Sceloporus undulatus | reverse complement strand
GGAGCCCAAGCGGAGAGGGACTCCTCCCTTTCAGGGAGGCTTTCCCTCTGGGCCTGGGCCCCACCCTCAGTGGGGGCGGAGCCCAGGTGGAGAGGGACTCCTCCCCTTCAGGGAGGCTTTCCCTGCAGGCCTGGGCCCAAGCGGCAAGGGAAAGCCTCCCTCAGCTTGCTATATCTCGCCGGGAGGCAGGGGCAATCCCGGGGGCGGGGCCAAATCGGGCCGTGACCGTGCAGCCCCACCCCAAACTGGGAAAGTCCCGCCCCCAGGCGGGATATGGCAAGCCTACACAATGTGTATTGACCGATTCGCATCGGCAGCCTTGCGCATGCTCTGTGAGGCTCTGAACAGGTCGCAACATTTTTAACTTCCGGGGTGAAGAATGAGGTCACTGTTTAGCGCGTAATATCGCGAGAATTGCTGCCTTTAGCCACTTACGAAAGGGGTATACACCATCTGTATATATATATGTGTGTGTGTGTGTGTGTGTGTGTGTGTGTGTATATGCACACACATAAATACATACATACATACTTATATATATACATACATATTTATATATATACACATAGTGGTACAGCCAAACGTGAGATGCCTTTTTTATGTGAACACACACATTTGTCTGTATGAGTGTTCATATATATATATATATATATATATATATAATTAACCTTTATTTATAAAGCGCTGTAAATTTACACAGCACTGTACATACAATCTTTTTAAATTAGATGGTTCCCTGCCCTCAGGCTTACAATCTAAAAAGACACAACACAAAAGGAGAAGGGAGTGGTGGTGGTGGATGAAGGGAGGACTTGTCTTCTTCCAGGCACACACACACACACACACACACACACAGAGAGATACACACATATACACATAGTGGTACAGCCAAAAGTGAGATGCCTTTTTTATGTGTACACACACATTTGTCTGTGTGAGTGTTAATACACACACACACATATAGATATACACACATATACACATAGTAGTACAGCCAAAAGTGAGATGCCTTTTTTATGTGTACACACACATTTGTCGGTGTGAGTGTTAATACACACACACACACACACACACACACACATATATACAAAAACACACTGTGCCACAGCAAAAAGTGTGATGCCGTATTTATATGTGTACACATACATCTGTCTGCTTGAGTGTTTGTATATATATGTGTATGTGTGTATATATAATACACACACACACACACAGATATACACACATATACACATAGTGGTACTGCCAAAATTGTGAAGCCATATTTATATGTGTGTGTGTGTGTATATACATATACACACACACACACACACACACACACAAACTGTGGAGCAGCCGAAAGTGTAATGCTGCATGTATATGCTTACACAGACATCTCTGTGTGTGTGTGTGTGTGTATACCCAAACGCACACATACATGAACCCCTACACACAAACACACACATACACATTTGCAAATGTGTAGATGCAAAGAGACATGTCAGGAAATTTCAGCATATTACGAATACACACACACACACACACACACACACATGTGCATAACAATAGACCTAAGTGTACACATATATGTACAGACATACACACATGTTGACATGTATACTAACGAGGAGAGTTAGCAGTATATGCCTGCATCTGCTTGCGTCTTTCCATGTATAAAAAAAAATTCATTGATACAGACCAAGACTTAATGCTTGACACATCTATCTATATATGTATTAATATATTCATATCTATCTATCTATCTATCTATCTATCTATCAACATATATATGCATATATATATATATATATATATATATGCGCAGATATTTGTATACACATACATGTATGTACGCGTGTGCACATTTG
>NW_024820847.1:0-1847 GCF_019175285.1 Sceloporus undulatus | reverse complement strand
TGTTGGAGTCCCCCAGGCTTCTTGTCCTGGGGGACCTCAACATTCCTCTCGTGGCCAGCCATAATCCATCCGGTGCGGCTTGGGAATTCATGGATTCTATGACTGCCATGGGCCTGTCTCAACTGGTCATGGGGCCAACGCATCCTGCGGGTAATACACTCAATATGGTCTTTTGTACGGATATGGAAAGTCCGTGGGCGGAAGTAACTAACATTTCCGCCCTGTCATGGACGGACCATTTCTTGGTGGAGGCAAAAATCAAGGCATCTACCCAGATCCCTCCCGGGGGTGGCGGACCTACTAGAATGGTCCACCCTCGAAGGCTGATGGAACCCAAAAGGTTCCAAGAAGCCCTAGAGGGGTATATGGTTGGATGTGACAGCGATTCTGTTGATGCCCTGACTACCATCTGGGACACTGATCTCTCCAGGGCTATACACAGTATCGCTCCCAAGCGTCCTCTCAGGGCTGCTTCCAAAAAACAGCCCTGGTATACTGAAGATCTCTGGGCAAGGAAGCAGGTCCTGCGACGACTAGAACGCAAATGGCGGAGACATCAGGACTTAGCTGATAAGGCACTTCTACCCTCTCTTTTAGATGACTATGGAGTGGCGATAGACGCAACAAAGAATTCGTTCTATGCTGCGCGTTTCGCGTCCGCGGAGTCGCATCCAGCAGAGCTGTTCAGAGTAGTGAGGGAGCTTACGCAGCTTCCCTCCTCTCTGAACCCTATTTTGGAAACATCCAAGGCCTGCTGTGACCAATTTAACAACTTCTTTGTGGATAAAACCTCTCGGATAAGGGGTGATCTCGATGCCATTATTGGGTCAGAATCCAGTGTAGAGGCCTCCAGAGCTTCCATGGATCTATTGTACTGGATCATTTTGAGTCTGTAAGTACCGAGGATGTGGACAAGATCCTTAGAAACTTAAGGAAGACAACCTGCTCTCTCGATCCCTGTCCCTCATGGCTGGCGGCTCAGGGGTGTGTGGGTGTAACCACCTTGTTACACCAAATTATTAATACATCACTCAGGGATGGGCAATTTCCAACCAGCTTGAAATTGGCCATAGTGAAACCGCTGATCAAAAAGCCCTCCCTTGACCCCCTGATGCATAGTAATTATCGGCCCATTTCGCTATTGCCATTTTTGGGAAAGGTGATCGAGAGGGCGGTTGCACTCCAGCTTCAGTCGATCTTGGATGATACTGATTATCTAGACCCATTTCAAACTGGGTTCTGGGCGGGCTATGAAGTTGAGACTGCCATGGTCGCCTTGGTCGATGATCTCCGTCTGGGCATGGACGGGGGTAGCGTGTCCCTGTTAGTGCTCTTGGACATTTCAGTGGCTTGCGATACCATCGACCATGGTATCCTTCTGGAACACCTGAGAGAGTTAGGAATTGGGGGCACTGCGATCCAGTGGTTCCGTTCCTACCTCTCGGGCAGGTTCCAGATGGTGCAGCTGGGAGACGTGTGCTCCAATAAGAGGGCATTTACATCTGGTGTCCCTCAAGGAGCCATTCTGTCTCCCATGCTATTTAACATTTATATGAAACTGCTGGGAGAGATCATCCGGAGACACGGGGCGCGGTGTTATCAGTACGCTGATGACACACAAATATATTTCTCTGTGTCTCCGACTGATGCAGTGACCAGGGATGGCATCTCTCCTCTTGATGCTTGTCTGGACTCGGTAATGGGCTGGATGAGGGAAAACAGACTGAGACTGAATCCAGAGAAAACAGAAGTACTTGTGATAGGTTCCCCAGGTCCAGGTTTGGAGATTTGTCCACCTGTCCTAGATGGGGTCACGCTTCCCCTGAAGGACTCTGTTTGCAGTCTGG
>NW_024820846.1:0-1847 GCF_019175285.1 Sceloporus undulatus | reverse complement strand
ATTATTATTATTATTATTATTATTATTATTATTATTATTATTATTATTATCTTCACTATTATCACCACCCTGGGATTTTGACATCCAGAGGGTCCTGGGACCCAGCCCCAGGAGGTACCAAGGGCCCACTGTGCCATTCCCAGCATTTGCAGAACTGCCTTGGCAGTGAAAGTGGCGTCAAACTGGATCATCTCTGCAATATGGATGCAGCCTGAGCCATATACACAGCCGCCGCCCTGTTTCCCATCCCCCCGCTTCCCCCACTCAGTATCCGGAGGGCAAGGCGAGCCCTCTCCGCCCCAGAGCCCTCTCCGCCGCCTTTGGTCCCCCTGGGCCCCGAACCAGCCTCTCCCTCCCCGCTTCCGCCTTACCTTTCCGCCCGCAGGGGCCGCCATCTTAGCTACGAGTGTTTATGATGACGTTGCCCTCTTCACGTGCTCCCGGCCGTTTCGACAATAACCACAGCCGCCGTCACCACTGTTCTGCGCATGCGCCACGCTCTCCTAGCCCTTCCTAGGTTCTGCGCATGCGTGCCTTTATATATGTGGAAAGAGAGTGTCCCGGAAAATAGAGGTAGAAGGAGAGAACCTCAAGCGGCGGGCGGAGACGGAAAAGGACGGAAATTGCCGAAGGGAGAAAAGGGAGGGTTTTAAGGGGAGGAGTGGAGGTTTTGGCATTTTTGCGTTTTGTTTTGCCTTAGTGTCACTTAATCAACGATGCTTATGGCAATGTGTGTATAAAGCCTGTACCTAGAGATAAGGACCAAGGATCTATATGTATGCATTGTGTGTGTATAAATATGTACAGTACTGTATTGTGGATGTGGATGTGTGTGTGTGTGTATATATATATATATATTGTATGTGTATAAATATGTATTGTGTGTGTATAAACACATTTATACATATATATATATATACACACACACACACACAATACATATTTATATACAGTGGACCCTTGTTATACACTGGAGTTTGGTTCCTAGATCCCCCATGGATAACAAAATCCGTGGATGGTCAAGTCCCATTAAATATAATGTCATAGCAAAATGATGTCCCTTATAAAAAATGGAAAATCAAGGTTTGATACTTGAAATTTATACTTCTTTTGAACATTTTCAAACCGTGGATGCTTGAATCCATGTATAAGAAATCCATGTATAAGAAGAGCTGACTGTATATTTTTTTGAAAATGTTAAAACAGTATAAATTTTACACACACACACACACTTGTCCCTCCATATTCGCTAGGGTTAGGGGCACAAGACCCCCGTGAATATGGAAAATAACAGAAATACCCATGTTTTTACCTGAGAGGACACCTCTCTAGGAATCTCTAGGTCCTCCATAGTGCAACTCTGTGGTCAATGTCTGACAGACCCTGGCCATAGAACTGCACTAGAAGAGCTACAAATGCCTATTGGAGTATTCTCTCTAGGTCTTTCAGTGCCACTTTTAGTTAAAATTGACCATAGAGTTGCACTGGAGAACCCAGATTTTCCTAGAGAAAACATATTAATCAAATCCGCAAATATCAAAGCCACAAATATGGAGGGATGAGTGTATATAAAATATACACATACACACACTCTCACACACAGCTTATATATTGTTCATTCCTTGTCCAAGTAAAACAGGATTGTGCCTGTTCCTAATCTAAGTAATTGCTCTGGCTTTCCCGTTTTAGGCAATGAATGAAACTACTGCAAAGCCATTTATATATCCTCTGTGTGGAGTAGGAACCTCCTGCTTGAATTTAAAAACATTTGGGGGGCTTTCCTGGTTCTGTTGCCCCATGAAAAATAAAACAGAAATCCAAGATTTTAGTCTAGCTGCAACTTGGGT
>NW_024820845.1:0-1847 GCF_019175285.1 Sceloporus undulatus | reverse complement strand
AAATATGCTTCTCTGAAGATACCAGCCACAGATGCTGGCGAAACGTCAGGAATAAACTCTTCTAGAACATGTCCACAGAGCCTGAAAAACCCACAAAAAACTATGGATGCTGGCCATGAAAGCCTTTGACTTCACACAATAATGTTTTTATCCATGTAACAACTCATGCCATTTGTGACAGTTGTGAACCAGGAGGTCTTTGATTCAAGTGTCACCTTTAACTCTCTAAAGGCCTCTCTAACTCCCATTGGCTTCAAGCCCTATATTTCAGCACCTGCCATATAGGAATAGTAAGACTGTCCTACCTTACAGTGCTCATGGCAGGATTATTGCAATATGCATGTGGTGGACTTTTAACATTCCAAGGGCACCACATTCATGCTACTACTATCTTCATTAAATCCTCAGAAGAACGTCTCAGAAAGGTGGATTTGGCAGCTCTTTCAATCCACGCTAATAAAGAGATGAATGAAATGTTCCCCATATAATGCATATTGGCATTATTTTTAACTGTGCTGTGAAGTATTTTCAACTCGACACCTCTCCCTGCTTTTGTGGTTTCTATTGCTATCTGTGGTATCTGAAAGTCCATATTGTATCCTGCTATTCTGCTATTAGTGAGCTTCGTTCTTTGCATAAACATATTAAGATATATAATAAACCTGAACTTTGAAAGAAGACTTGCTGAACCAACCTTTTCACAATGATTCACTGGCTGTTGTTGTTTTAAATCAAGTTTGGAACGTTTAGGTTCCATAATAGACACATTCAATAAATGTGGGCCTTGAGTCGAACCAGAACCTCTCCATTGTTATTATTCCTTAATCGTAGCAAAGATACTTATAGCAAAGGCTCTAAGTTCAATATATTACACAGCCAGGATTTCTGGGATACTTCTGTAATTTAATTTAGGAAAAACAAAACCATACTTGAAAAGGTTTCTTGGGCAGGATCCGCCCGAGGTTAAATTCCAGGTTCCATGGGTTAATCTCAGTGAATGGGGCATAACAAAGAAATGGGACTCAGATGCATGGAAGTTAATAGTGTTTAACTTGGGCTAGTTCATACCTTTGGGAGGCAACTTCAACCTCTCCCTCTGCCCCATACCCACAGACATTCAAAACTGAATGTTCATTACCAAGGCAGAACTCAGTCACCAAAGCCTGCTGCCTCAAATGGAGATGAGTGCTAGTGATGGTTGCCAGAACAATCAAGGACCTAATGTCATCTACTTGTATTACTCCTAGACATCTACCTGCAATCTCCATTGAACTATTCCCACCTGGCTAGTGCCACAACAAGCTACCATTCCCATAACTGGGACTAGCATGGCTCAATAGCATTGAGCCATGGCAGTTAAAGTGGTGCCAAAGCAGAGCACTTCTGCAGTGCAGATGCAATCTAGGAGGAAAAACTACACCTCCCCTGAGCAGGGCATGGACCAAGGAGATTCAGGGCTGGAGAAGGAGGCCTCTGAAGCTGAAGAAGTGCTCTCCAGCTCCTGCAAAATAAACCCTGCGCCTCACCTGTTTTTAACCATAGATAAAGACTTAATTTCCGTGAGGAAGTGTGAAGTACACCAGGAACCGTGTCAAGCTCCACCGAGGCTCCAGCTTTTACAGCAGTAATTAAAGGTTTCTGGTGGCCCTGTGAAAAAAGCCAGGAGAAAGGAGCCAGAGAGAGAGAGCTATTGTGGGTGTTCCGCACTTGAGGTGAAAAGGTGCCTCTCACCGGCCTCTTTGCACCTGCGGGATTGTCTCCTTCCTCACCTCTTCAAACCCCCTTCTTCTCCAGCAGCTATTCAGACTAAGGAGGAATCCATTAACTTTCCTATGGCAATGGGGGGG
>NW_024820844.1:0-1847 GCF_019175285.1 Sceloporus undulatus | reverse complement strand
CAAAGTGAATGTGAATATTGATCAGTAATTGCTTTGGAGTTCTGACATAGGGTTAGGAAGGTGTGGTGCTTCCCACCCCCCTAACCCTAGTACGGACTGAGTCCGTACAAAATGGTGGCTCCCCTTCCACATGGGGGCCGCCATGATGACGTCACGACTGCGCCGCCTCTATACGGGGCGGCGCAGACGTGACGCCGTCGGTCTGCGCCAGGCGCTTAGTGCACCCTTTCCGCGGACCAGGAAGGAGATCCGTTTCGGAGCTCCTTCCTGGTTTGCGGTGCCGCTTTGCGTCGCTGGGCGCAGCCTTCAGACGGCTGTGCCGAGCAAAGCAAGGGAGAAAGGGGGCAAGCGGCCCCTTTCTCCTCCTCCCCGCTGCAGCGGGGTGTCCTTGGGGCTTGAAGCCCCAAGGACACCCCTTTTCAGGCTGCGGGGAAGCGGCATTTTGCTGCTTCCCCGCAGCCTGAAAAGCGGCGGATCAGGGCCTCAGCGGCTGCCATTCTGACAGCTGAGCCCCGATACACCGGGGAAAGGGGGTGGGTACAGCCTGCCCCAAATGGGCAGTCTGTAACCCGCCTTAGATTGACTGTTCTTGTTGGGACTCATGGGAGTTGCTGTCCAACATCAGAAGAGCCATTTATTCTTCAAATTTGTAACCTGGTCAAGACATCTGCTTCTACATACATCCTAGATGGGTGATCTAGAACAAAATGGAAAAATTCTCCAATAAATCAGTTCAGACCAAACAGTTCTTAAGATAGCAGCAATTGTCAACTCATTGCTTCAGTGCTACTCAAAATGGTGGCCCATGAACAGCTGCTGGTTCATGGAGATTCTACAGGAAAGAAAGAAACAGTTATAGCCAATGGATACAGACATGGCACCAGCCTCTTGTACATTGGAGAAGAATATAATAAGACCTAAAGAAACAAGAGAAAAGGCAACCAAAGATCTAGTTGTTTAGGACTGTGGGACTGGATGGGAAGAGGATCAGCTATGCTTCATAGTAAGCTGGTTAGTGAGCCTGCAATAATCAGCTTCAGACTCAGAGAAACCTGGAACCTATTGGCTAGTCTGAACTAGAATAGAGCCACTGAATGGATTGGTAACCCTTGGGTAAATCTTCTTGATTTAAAGAGACTATCCTAGCTGGCTCTAATTATAGGATTTAGACCATAATACCCAAGTCACAAGCTCAGATTCTAAGTAACTTTTTATTCCCTTCCCTTATTTCCTAATTGTTTGTTTGTTTAAAGGGGGAAGATTAACACTGAGAAAGAAGAAGCAATGAATAAAATATTCATGGGATCCACATATACACTGCTACACTGTGACATCTCACATGGGTTTGAGTTTGTTCTACTCATCTGGTGACTTATGATGGTCCCATGAATTTCATAAGGTTTTCTTAGGCAAGGAATCCTCAGACATGGCTTTTCCAGTTCCTTCCTCTGTAATATAGGCTAAAGCACCTGGTATTCATTGAATGTTTGCCATCCAAGTATTAACTAGGACTGATCTTACTTAGCTTCCGAGATCAGGTGGGATGTGGTGCCTTTAGGATATTTAGGCTCTGACTTCTCGCACGAACAGATATTAATGTGCACTCAAGTTATAATATTTCAGGAGAAAACAATTTTATTGCAGATGCCGGATCTTTTTATAGACAAGCAGTCATCTTCTCTAGACTGAACAGCTTCATCAGCAGATAGGCCATGCTTGAATGTCCACAAAGCAGGCTACTTCTTAAAAAGTCCATTTTTAATAAGACCTAAAGAAACAAGAGAAAAGGTTAGGGTCAGTATAGAAGAAAGCGAAACATAATGAGGGCTTTGTTAATTGTACTAACA
>NW_024820843.1:0-1847 GCF_019175285.1 Sceloporus undulatus | reverse complement strand
GTGTTTTCAACATGAAGTTTGTTGACATGGGCTTAACTCTTCTGGTTCTAGTGCCTCATCGTTGTGTCCAGTCCCGCAGATGCAATTATTGGGAAATACCTTCTGAATGTGGTGACAGGGAATGATATTGATACACTCAGACAAAACATATTCTACATCTTGTTCAACCCATGGTGCAAAGGTAGTTATCATCATCATCATCATCATCATCATCATCACCATCATAACAGGTTTAATTTCTGACACTACTTTATAAGAAATATGCTTTTTAGCTACTTTCTCCTTAAAACACTGAGACTGGTTATCCAGTAAGTTTCCATAAAAATATTTAACATGATATGCTTGGCCTTAAAAGATTGTCACCTGTATTGACTATTTAGTCTCATAATTGAAGTTTAAGCAACAATTACAGAAAGCGTTGACTGTAATGCAATCACTGTATAATGAGACAAGAAGATATCGTCCAGTTAGTCTGACATTTATACCAGGAAAGATTCTAGAGCAGATCATTAAACAGGGAGTCTGTGAACATCTAGAAAGCAATGCCATAATCACAAAAAGTCAACACAGGTTTCAGAGAAAGAAGTCATGCCAGACAAACCTGGTCTCTTTTTTTGATAAAATTACCAGCTTGTTAGATGAAGGGAATGCTGTTGATATAGTATATCTTGATTTCAGTAAGGCCTTTGACAAAGTTCCTCATGATATTCTTGCAAACAAGCTTGTAGAATGTGGGCTAGACAAAGCAACTGTTAAGTGGATTTGTAATTGGTTGACCGGCCAAACCCAAAGGGTGCTCAACAATGGCTCCTTTTCATCCTGGAGAGAAGTGACCAGTGGGGTCCCACAGAGCTCTGCCCAGTGCTATTCAACATCTTTATCAATGACTTGGAGGACAAAATTGGGGGCATACTTATCAAATTTGCAGATGACACCAAACTGAGAGGCGTAGCTAATACTCCAGAGGACAGGATCAAGATTCAAAATGACCTGAAAAGACTCGAAAACTGGGCCAAAGCTAACAAAATGAAATTCAACACAGAGAAATGTAAGATATTGCACTTAGGGCGGAAATGCACAGATATAGGATGGGGGACACCTGGCTGAATGAAACTACATGTGAAAGGGATCTAGGAGTCCAAGTAGACCACAAGTTGAACATGAGTCGACATTGTGATGCGGCAGCTAACAAGGCCAATGTGATTCTAGGCTGCATCAATAAAAGTATAGTGTCTAGATCAAGGGAAATAATAGTGCCACTCTGTTCTGCTCTGGTCAGGACCCACCTAGAATATTGTGTCCAGTTCTGGGCACCACAATTCAAAAAGGACATTGAGAAACTGGAGCGTGTCCAAAGGAGGGCGACTAAAATGGTGAAAAGTCTGGAAACCTTGCCCTATGAGGAACGACTCAGGGAGCTGGGGATGTTAGCCTGGAGAAGAGAAGGTTAAGAGGTGATATGATAGCCCTGTTTAAATATTTGAAGGGATGTCATATTGAGGAGGGAGTCAGCTTGTTTTCTGCTCCTCCAGAGACTAGAACACGGAACAATGGATGCAATCTCCAGGAAAAGAGATTCCACCTCAACAGTAGGAGGAACTTCCTGACAATAAGGACTGTTCGACAGTGGAACACACTCCTTTGGAGTGTAGTGGAGTCTCCTTCCTTAGAGGTCTTCAAACAGAGGCTGGATGGCCATCTGTCGAGGATGCTTTGATTTAGATTTCCTGCATGGCAAGGGGGTTGGACTGGGGTTGGCCCTAGCGGTCTCTATTAGGATCACTAAAATGTCACAAATGTGGCCAGGTTTATGACACTGTAAAGATCTTAATAAAGATATGCTGGAT
>NW_024820842.1:0-1847 GCF_019175285.1 Sceloporus undulatus | reverse complement strand
TCACTGTGAAGGCTATATGCTTTCAACTGGGGCTCAAGATTTAATTAGAACCAAAATTCAGCACTGGGATTGCTAATATTAGGCTCTAGAATATGTGAACATAATCTTAAACAGAGAATCTTTGAGAAAATGCAGAGTGGCCTCTCTGTACTACTAAGGGCTGTACAGATGGGCAGTGGGATGCCACCCCTATTTGCCTCGGATCAGTGCCGCAGCAGCTGCATGCAGTGGCACAAATCCGCTCCCTCTAGGGAGCAAAAAAGAAGCTGCTCCGAGCAGCTTCCTGGAAGGGGTGTCATAACCACCACAGCGCAGCGTCATGACACCCCTTCCGCACAGTGCTGTTTGGGCACTGTGCATCCCCAAATCCCTCCGAAAGCAAATGCTGACTACCAATCAGGGTATTTTAACCCTGAATGCCCTCTCAGAAGAAGCGGGTTAAATTGAAGGTACCTTTCCTGTCAATCAAATTTAGTTCCTCAGTCATCATAGGTGGCAATCTTGCACTCATTGGCCCATCGGAAGTGTCCTTCCCCCCTCTTTTTTTTTAAAGGCACCTGTATGCGCAGATTCTGTCAAATTAAAAACCTCCTCTGTGTGTGTGTTGTGAGTATTTGGGTCAGTGCAGGTTATGATCTTCCCTTGGCCCCGTTTTCAACCCCAAAATGCAAGCTAATGCCATCTCTGCATCCTGTATTCCCCCTCCTTGCCACCCCAGAATGCTTCATACACATGTAATAATAATAATAATAATAATAATAATAATAATAATAAATTCCTCACCTCCAAATGCCAGAAAAGGACGTGATGCCATGCATTCTTTTTTGCTTTCCCTAGGCTATCCCTGAATTCCTTAGAGCCAGTAGCAAAAGCTGTATCAATTTGCCAGTTTGCCAAACTGGAAAGAGAAACATTGTACAATTCGCATTGGAGCATTCATTCACAAAGGAAAAAAAGTCTGCAAAGTGCTCTTTGCAACATTTCCTTTGCTGGAAGCGAGGAAATGAAAGGGAAAGTGAACAAGCAGCTAGCCACGTTCTAACTAATATATACTACCTGAAGCAAAAATCATGCACAGACTGCCAAAAATAATTTTAAAAATAATTAAAAGGGGGGAGGTGCCTGGTGCGAGCTCCATTCGTGCCCTCCCTCTGACCTGCCCTGAATTGACCCTTTGTCCTTCTTACATTCTCTTCAGAGGAGGTTTGCCATTGCCTTCCACTCAGGCTGAGAGAGAGTGACCTGTCAGTTCCAACTAAAGTAGACCCATGAAATCAATTGGAAATGAAAGGAAAATGTAGCGCAGGCATTGATTGTAGCATCCGCATATAACACAAATAATAATAATAATAATAATAATAATAATAATAATAATAATAATGGCTCTTAAGTTCCAGGAGCAAGAGGAAATGAAAGTAGCATAAGCACACACACATTCTATGTCACCCAAAAAATTATGCGCATAGACTGTCAAAAATAAATTTAAAAAAATAAAAAGAGAGAGAGGCTCCTTCCTCAGCCTGATTTCCCTACATCCCTCCTCCGGCTTGCCTCCGCAGCCCAATTTCCCTTGGCAATCCTCCTCCTCCTCCTCCTTCCTTCCGACCCTCCCCTCCCTCTGAGCTGCCCTGAATTGACCCTTTCCCCAGCTCCTTCATCCTCCTTCTCCTGCTCCGTTATAGAATGCTCTCCATGGCCTCCTTCTTCCCCCGGTTCCTTCATCCTCCTCCTCCTCCTCCTCCTCCTTCTCCATCACTTTCTCCAGTCCCCCCGCCCTCCCTCTGAAAGCCCTTTGCAGCACCCCGATTCCTCCTTTTTGCCTCCTGTGACCCCAATTCCCCCTTTTT
>NW_024820841.1:0-1847 GCF_019175285.1 Sceloporus undulatus | reverse complement strand
ATGTCCAAGACGGAGCTTCTTGTCTTTCCTCCTAAGTCCACCCTTCAACACTCCTTTTCTGTCTCTGTGGACAACATTTCTATTCAACCAGTCCAGCAAGCCCGCAGTCTTGGTTTTATCTTTGATTCTTCTCTGTCGTGGATCCCTCAGATCCAGACCACAGCCAAGACTTGTAGATTCTTTTTATACAACATTGCCAAAATCCAACCATATCTCTCTGCCTCTACTGCCAAGATCCTGGTTCATGCCCTAGTGGTCTCACGACTAGATTACTGTAACATCCTCCTGGCTGGGCTTCCTCTTTCTCACCTCCGTCCTTTAATTTCTGTGCAGCATTCAGCTGCACGCATTATCACAGCCGCCCACCGCTCTGACCACATCTCTCCTTTGTTGGCATCCCTTCACTGGCTCCCCCTCCCTTTCTGTATTCAGTACAAGCTCCTGCTGCTGATGTTTAAAGCCCTCCATGGGCTGCCCCCCCTTATTTATCAGACCTTATTTCTCCTCACCTTCCCACTAGGGTCCTCCATTCTGGTAGTCAAGGTCTGCTGTCCCAGCCCAGGATTTCCTCTGCCCCATCTAGGATTTGCCCCTTTTCACTTGCTGCCCCTCACTCCTGGAACCTTCTTCCCTCGCGAGCAAGGGCCATCACTTCTTTAACCAGCTTCAAAACGGAGTTGAAGGCCATCCTGTTCAGAGAAGCGTTCCCAGACATTGCGTGATTGTCACTTGCTATCTGATGTTCTTTTTGTTGCCTGTTTTATTGAACCATTTCCTGTATTGCTATGTATTTTATATGTATTATCCTATCATTTCTTAGATTGTACGCCATAGGCAGGTTTATTCTTTTATATTTGTTGTTTTTATGTAAATAATAATAATAATAATAATAATAAACCAAGCCTGCCAGATTCTGTGCTACAGTTCCTGTATTGTGTGTTCTGCTCCATTTTCCTATTTTGAGCACTTTTGCCTTTTTGAGAAGACTGATGCAGAGAAGATTTCGTATAGTTCTACCTTTACTCTTTACCCAGTTAGCATTTTGCCATCTTCACCACATAGTGGCCCTACTATAGCCCTTTTCTTCTTTTTTCTACAGACAAAAGCCCTTTTTATTCTTCTTAACCACCTTAGCAAGCTTCAGCTCATTCTGTGCTTTAGCTTTTCTCACTTTACCCCTACATGTGCTAGCAATTTGTTTGAATTCCCCTTCAGTAATTTTACCCATTTCCATTTCTTATACGTGTTCCATTTAAAACTTAGCTCAGTTTAAAATTATTTCGCATCCATCCCAATTTCTTTTAAACACCACCCATTTTTTCTTTCTCATTGGAACTGTTTATTTATTTATTTATTTATTTTTATCCTGCCTTTCTCCCAAAATGGGACCCAAGGCGGTGAACATATATAAACATAAGTTAAAAATGTACAGTTAAAATCATAAAAATATAAAAATTACAAATATAATTTTTTTAAAACATAAAGAGTTAAAATTAAAAAGTCCAAGTCCAACCCTCTCATCTCCCAATAAACCAAGCCTGCCAGATCTCAAAAGGCCTGTTTAAACAAAAATGTCTTTGCCTGCCTACAAAAGGCCAGCAGTGAGGGGGCCAACCTAGTCTCCCGTGGAAGGGAGTTCCACAGGGAAGGAGCAGCCACTGAGAAGGCTCTCTCTTGGGTCCTCACCAGGCGAGCCTGGGATGGTGGTGGGACCAAGAGAAAGCCTTCTACTGAAGATCTTAGGGCTGTAGGTGGTTCATTTGGGGAGATACGGTCTTTCAAATAGTCTGGACCTAAACTGTGTAGGGTTTTATAGGTCATAACCAGCACTTTGAATTGTGCTCGGA
>NW_024820840.1:0-1847 GCF_019175285.1 Sceloporus undulatus | reverse complement strand
GCGAGGAACCTCCGGTGGGACTCCCGAATTCCGATGTGGAAGTAGGCGTCCTTGAGATCGACCGTCGCGAACCACAGGCCCTGGTGGAGGAGAGGTAAAATAGAGGCCAGGGTTACCATACGAAATCGGCGGTATTGGAGGAAGAGGTTCAAATCTCTCAAGTCCAGGATCGGTCTAATGCCCCCGTCGGACTTTGGTACCGTGAAGTACCTGGAGAAAAAGGCCGTATGGAAAGAATCAGGGGACAGTGGGGAAATGGCCCCTTTGTCCATTAAAGCGCGCACTTCGTCGAGAAGGGTGTCCGAGGGTGGGGTGGAAATGAAAGCTCCGGTGGGCGGGAGCTCTTCGAACTCGAGGGTATAGCCCCTACGGACGATGTTTAGCACCCAAGAGTCGGCGGAGATAGAAGCCCATATGTTGGTAAAGGGCTTAAGGATGTCCAAAAAGCATCTAGGGGAGGCGAAGTGCGCGGGGAGGCTTCATGCCCTCTTTTTGGACTGGTCAGGGTCTTGCCGTCGGTTCCTACGGTACCGGGAAGACTGATTGCGGCGGCCCGAGGATGATGGGGACTGAGACGGATATCTCTGGCGCTGGGAGCCCTGCTGCTGAAACTGTCGGTCCTGGTAAGAAGACCTGTTGAATTGGCCCTGCTGTTGCTGCCAAGGGCGGAACCTCTTACGGAAGGGAGCCGGGACGGGGGCAGACATACCATGTTTCCTCGCCGCCGCCTTCAGCCTGAATTTTCGGTTCAGCTTATCATCCGTCTCGGCATGGAAGAGTCCCGAATCATCAATCGGCATGTCTTCGATGGTAGACCTAACGTTGGCGTTGAGGTCAGATCCCCGCAACCAGGCGTGTCTCCTTAGGGCGATGGAGGCCGCCATGGCTCTGCCCGAACACTCCACAACGTTCATGGAAGCGGTGATGAGCCATGCGCCGATGGAGTGGGCCTCGTCCCTAATCTCCGTGAGGGTCCGCTGGGCTTCATCTGGAACGTCGGGCACAATGGGAGAGATGCCCTCCATTAGAGTTTGAATATAGGCCCCCATACACGCGGTGTAGTTGGTTGCCTTCACCGCGAGTGCCGCAGCCGTGTATGCTTTCCTGGCCAAAGCATCTATCTTTTTAGCCTCCTTGTCAACTGGTACAGCCGCTTGCCGTTGAGTAGAAGTCTGTTGGGCACCCTCGACAATGGCTGAATTCTGTCGGGGGTGGGAGGTAAGCCATGGAGCAGCTGGGGCCGAGACCTTGTAGAGGGACTCGATCTTGCGCGGTGGACCTAAGAGCGAGGAGGGGCAGTCCCAAGAACGCCTGACCAGGGCTTCTAGGGATGGCATGAACGGGACCAAAGGTGTTGAATGAGCCCGACTGCGAACTCTGCGCTCGAGGGGGTCTTTGGCCTCTTCCTCAGGATATGCCAGGTCAATGTCCAGAGCCCTGGACATCTTGATGACGTGCTCGAGAAAGGACCTAACGTCATCCGTAGGAGAGGCTGCTTCAGGATGATGCAGAAGCTGTGGAGAGTTCTGGTCCGGGTCGTCCTCGCTCAAGGAATATTCCGACTCCACGGGCTCGGGTTCGGAATCTGAAGCCAAGTCCACCGTAGCATACGGTCTGGAGCGTTCGACAGGCCTGCTGGCACGCAGAGATGGAGCTGCTGTCGAAGGGCCCGATCGGTCCGTGGGCTCGTGATGATGGCGGCCTTGATCCCGAGGCTGATCGGGATCATGGGGACGGTCCCGACCTCGAGCAGGCTTGGCTAGAGCCACCTCCCTGGGGACTGGGAGAAAGAATTGATCCGTCTCCGAGTCATAGTAGTATTGAGGATCAACCGGAGAGCGTGGAGC
>NW_024820839.1:0-1847 GCF_019175285.1 Sceloporus undulatus | reverse complement strand
AAGGCTTAGATAGGAGCTGTAGAATAAGTTATGGAAGCCAGGGGATTGCAGAAGTTATTAAAATGACTCAGGGATTCTAGGAATTGTACTCCCAAAAAAGTAATGTATTGCTATGTGCAAAGTTTGAACCCCCAAACTTCCAGAAATCATGAGAGTTGTGGAGGAAATTGCATAGCCTACCCATGACATCTCAGAAGAATGGGCTGAAGTGTTGTTTTTGATGTTTGGTCCTCCATCACTTACTAAAATGCCTACCTTAGATAGTGGAAGATACCGTTGGTTGCCTTGGCAAATAATCATTTTTATTTCTTGTGAGTTTACTTTTCCTAAACAAATGCCATGGGCACATTTTGTGGTGGTTACACTTTTGTGGTTGGTAACTACCCTCGAGTTGACCACTACTCATGCCTTGTGGTGATTACATTATGGATTATGTGAAGAAATAATCTATAATGTAATTACCAGATCATCAGGAGACATGAGGCGGGGTGTTATCAATATGCTGATGACACCCAAATCTTTTCTCTATGTCTCCAACTGCTTCAGTGACCAAGGAAGGCATCTCCCCTCTGAATGACTGTCTGAGATCAGTAATCGATTGGATGAGGGAAAATAAACCTAAGTTGAATCCAAATAAAACGGAGGTATTCGCTATAGGAAACCCTGCACCGGGTATAGAGATTTGTTTACCAGTCCTGGATGTGGTCACACATCCCCTAAAGGACTGTGTCTACAGCTTGGGGATACTTCTGGATTTGTTGCTTCAGCTGTCTTCCCAGGTGGATGCAATGGCTAGGAGTGCCTGTTATCAGCTTCGGCTGATACTCCAGCTGTGACCCTACCTGGAGCAGAGGGACCTAGAAACGATGGTACATTCACCGGTAACCTCTCGTCTTGATTTCTGTAATGTGCTCTACATGGGGCAACCCTTGTGCCACGTTCGGAAGCTGCAACTTATTCAGAATAAGGCAGCCAAGTTGGTCGTAGGTAAAGCTAAATTCGACCCTATTACACCTATACAGTATTGAAATCTCTTCATTGGCTGCCTATTAGCTTCCAGGCTGAGTACAAGGTGTTGGTTATTACCTATAAAGCCCTACATGCCTTGAGTCCAGCATACATGAGGGAACGCCTTCTCCTATATAATCCTTCTCGTGCACTCAGGTCCTCTAGGAGGAACCTACCACAGCCAAAGAAAACCATGCTGGTGGTGACTTCCCAAAGGACCTTTTCAGCTGCTGCTCCCAAAATATGAAATGACCTGCCGGAAGAGATCCGCCATATTACATCTTTGGAGGCATTTAAAAAGGCGATAAAGATGGATCTCTTCTGGCAGGCCTTTCCAGACTAACCTCCAGCTGAATTAACCAAATTTATCCATTCACTCTTTCACCGCCTCTCCTGATGGTCTCTTGGAATAATTCGACCTGTGTCGATCCTTCATTACAAACATTGTAACTAAGTACACTGTATTGGGCATATTGTATTTTGATGTTTATGTGCAATTTTAGCAGAAGGAGGGAGGGTTAAGGGTATTAGAGGAAATTTTATTATAATAATAAATAATTGTCAGTATATCTGTTTTATTGGACTGTTGTTACTCACGTAGATCCCGGAAGGGAGAGGCAGGGAATAAATAAATATTTTATTATTATTATTATTATTATTATTATTATTATTATTATTATTATTATTGCCTCTCAGCCAAAAAATATTTATTTTATTTATTATTTTTATTTATTTATTTTATTTCTATGCTGCCTTTCTCTCAGAAAGAGACCCAAGAAGGGCCACAGATAAAACTGATTTCAAATTTTGCAATAAAACTTTTAAAACAGTTAACATTA
>NW_024820838.1:0-1848 GCF_019175285.1 Sceloporus undulatus | reverse complement strand
AAGAGGCAGGAGGAAAGACAGAAAATTTGTTAGGCGAAGGCGATAGAAGATTAAGAGCAGAAGAAGAATCAGGAGGGACTATCTCAGAGCGAATAGTGGTAATCTTAGAGATGAAATAATTAGCAAAGTCATTAGGAGAGAAAGATGAAGAGACAGGAGGAGAGGGAGGTTTAAGCAAAGTGTTGAAGGTGGAGAACAAACGCTGCGGGCACCTCTCATTGATAGTGATGTAGCTGTTGTGGGTCAGTGCTATCAAATTCTGGGAATTGTAGTGTCTTGTTGGAGCAGTTTTTTCTGATAGATAAGATTAAATGTCTGAAAACTAGAATTCCCAGGATTCCATAGCATTGAGCCAGGGCTGCGAAAGAGGTGTCAAAGTGGGTTATTATTTCTATTACAATATAAAGAACAATACTAACAATTGTAGCGAGATCTTGGAGTACCTTTGATACTCAGTGCAAGAAAGGCGTTGGCAACATGAGTTTCTCTATACTTAACCTGCCTTCCTGAGATATATGGGAATTGTAGTTGTTTGTGGAAGAAGAGTTTTTCCCCATATTACACTTCTCAGGATTCCTCAGGATGGAGAGAGAGTGGTTATAGTGGTCTCAAAGTGGATTCTTCATCCAGTGTGGATTGAGGCATGCTGCTGTTGTTGTTCTGTGCGCCTGTCGCATGGGAGTCCGAAGTCACTCTGAGTCTGAGAGGAGGGGAACGGAAGCCCTTCCGAAGAGACTCGGGAATAACAGCTACTGAGAGGGTTGTCCTTGGTCCAGATACATCTGCACTGTAGAGACAATGCAGTTTGGCACCGCTTTAAGCACTATAGGTGCCCTCCAATGGAATTCTGGGATATGTAGTTTTAGCAGGTCCTGTGCTGTCTTTGGCAAGGACCGCTGTGTGGTTCCAGAAATGAGAAATCCCAGAGTTCCATGGCATGGAGTGAGGGCAGCTAAAGCGGTGTGCAATTGTGTTATTATTTATGGTGTGTAGATGCATTTTGGTTCTGAGTCGTGACAAGGCTGGGTGTTTACTTTCTGGTAAATATTGTGTTATTTCTGAGAATGAGACTTAGAGTCCATGCTCTGGGTGTCGTGGGATTTGTAGTTTTGTGAGGCTCCAGAGCTGTGTCTATGGGGAAGAAGTCAGAATAGAGTCTCTGAAAACTACAAATCCTAGGGTTGCCTGGCATGGAGCCAGGGGAGTTAAAGCATGTGAAAGCCTGTTATGATTTGTGGAGTCTCCATGCAGCCCAAGGTAGAAACCGTGGTCTTTTCTTGGGAGCTTTTTTTGGGAATTGTTGTTTTAATGCCATTTTAGCGTCAGAGGGAGAGATAGAAGTAAGATTTCATATGTTTTGCTCTGTTCTTACTTGCGTTTTGTTCTGTAGTACGTATTTTCATTGTTTTGTTTGTTGTTGTGTGCCTTGATGGAATAGAAATCAATGTTGTTGTTGTTAGGTATTTTGGCCATATCTGGAGTGGCATAATGAATCGATTTAGAGACACCATGATTAATCTTGGCTCAACATTACCTTAACCCTGACTATCCTAACCCAAATAATCATCACAATGTCAAGACTAATGTCAATATTAAACATTTCCATAACCATTAAACAGGTATTTGATTTTCCTTCCCAAACAAAGACTGGCATTGTTTTTATATTTCTTAATTTTGTTAATTTTGTAATTTTAATTTTAGTTGTAATTTTGAATTTGACTTAATTTTAATGTAATTCTAATTTTGAATTTGACCTAAATTTAATTCAATTCAATTAAACTACATTCAGATAAATTATTTCCAAATAAAGGCTTCCCAACCATTCTAGTCTTGTTTGTTCTCTCCAGG
>NW_024820837.1:0-1848 GCF_019175285.1 Sceloporus undulatus | reverse complement strand
CTACACTCAAACCACTACAACATGCTGGGGACCAGGTTTCAAATTCCTGCTTGGCAGTAGAGGTTCAGGGAGCTGACCTTGGGCAAGTCATACTCTCTCAGTTCAAAGGAAGGCAATTACAAATCCTCTCTGAATAAATCTTTCCCAGAAAATTGAATAACTTGATCTTAGGGTTGCCATAAGTTGGAGGTGGCTTGAAGGCACACACCAACACAGCTTTACGGTGAGACTTTTTCATTCTACACAGTTAATTGTGTTATGATTCTGCTTCAACTGCTTGTAGCTTTATCCTGTGGAATCCTGGGATTTGCAGTTTAAAGAGGGATATTTAGCATTCTCAGCCAGGAACCTTTTCCAGTGCCTCCCCAAACCACAAAACCCAGGATGCCATAGTATGTAGCCATGGCATTTAAAGGGGAAACAGTTAAAGAATTGCGCTGTTTGAAAGAGCCCTTGCTAGAGATGAAGGCTGGTAGAACTATTATGTTGAATAAGAGAACAAGTGTCTCTCCATGCTCCATTAAACAAAAATCCTCCTGGAAAATGCTGAGCTAGTGGCCTTAGGCTGTTTGGGGATATGTGGTGTCCTTTTCCTTTCCTTTCTCATGAATCTGAGGTTTCTCTAGCCCACATTCAACATGACAACCACTTCGTTGCCTTTTGCCTGCTCACTGTACTAGAACTGGCAGCTGATTCTAAAAATGTGAGTATAACAATGCTATGTATCACTGCTTTTCAGGAGCAGACACATACTGATCAACACAGCTGCCTGCAGGTTTGGACTGTCCTTAGGGCTGTGGCTGTGGCAACTGCAATGATGAGAGAATTTACCACTATGCTATTTGAGATTTTTGTTTTAGGCAAACCTACTGAATCACACCCATTGATAATGTGGCAAGATATTACACTCAGCAGTATTACTTTTATTCCTCCAGATACACTGTTTGAGTGCAACCTCCAACATTCCCAGCCGCGATAGTGAATAGTGAAAGATGATGGAGGTTTCAATCCCATATCTGGAAGGTTGCACGTTCCCTACTTCTGGATGTATTTTTTTGTAATCTGTCACCTTCAGGGTCAGGGAAGTTAAGGCTAAGGCTACAAGCCTTGTTATCTGATTTAAAATCACCCCAAATTGGAGTCTTAGTTTTAATTTGCTTATGAGGAAACTAAGGAAATGGCAAATTTTTTTAAAACCATAACAAATTTTCAAAGAAATGTATCCCTGTTTAGGAGATATACTGAAAGCAATAATTTAAGATTTGTTTATTCAGCTTTGAAAAGATGCTTTGATCCCATCTTCATCAACTAGCGAATCTGAGTGATGTCTTTAGGACTTTGTTACTGCTATTACCCCACCACAAAAGAAAGCTATTATGCAAGTTTACATAAAGGCCAAGGCTATTTGTTATTTATGTATTCATTGTTTGTTTTGTATTGTGGTTATAAAAGAAATAAAAAACACTTAATTATTTTTAAAAAGTTTATTCAGGAGAGTAGTTTACTAAAAAAAGGGGGGAGGGAGTAACTAACACACTAAAAAAAAAGCCTCAGCCAAGAGTAACAGTTATTTGCCATTCAAAAATGTTCACAACAGAGTTAGGAAAGTCACTTTTTCTTGACAACTCCCAGAACACCCAGCTTTATCATGATAGATAAAACATTACCAGTATGTCCGTCCGTCCGTCCGTCCGTCTGTCTGTCTATCTATCTATCTATAGAAAAATTCCAAAATATGTTATCCTTGGTATCAAAGCTGAACCAATAATACATCACACTCAGTTTAAGGGAATAAAAGGAGTCTTCCAAATCCTTTCAGTAAACTTAGCGAGTCAGATAATTTGGATT
>NW_024820836.1:0-1848 GCF_019175285.1 Sceloporus undulatus | reverse complement strand
GGTAACAAGAGACATCAACCATCCCAAAGATCTTTTTCTCTAACAGGGAAGCCAGTTTGAACGCAATTCGAATTCAGGTACATGTTCTGAACTAGCAAATTCACGTGAATACATTCCGGCCCCACTTTCTTTTCCTTTGAAATTAAGAGGAATGCCTTCCGTGGGATAAACTCCATTCTTGTTATGTCTAGGTTCTGCAAAGTAGCTCCTCAGTAGAGAAAAGCTGTCCTGGGCTTAAGAGTTTCCTGTGTGTAAGTCAGTCAGTGAGAAGCATCTTTAGGCGCCTAGCCTGGCTTCTGGGCCCAGGCTTGGAGAGAGCAGAGAAGGAAGCAGAGAAGGAGCTCCCTCGAACCCCCCGAAAAGCCCCACTGACCAAGGGCCAGCCAGAGACAGCGGGGTCCCAGGGAAGGAACGCTCCCGAGCTCCTCCGCTTCTTTCTCCCTCTGGAAAGCAAAGGCTGCCAGAAGCCTGGGCCTCTTCTTGCCAGGAAGGCCTTTCAGGCTCCAAAAGGGCCTCTCTGCCCCTGGATGGCTTCTTCTTGACCCAGGCCAGAGCTGGCTTCACTTGAAGAACACTAAGAGTAGTAGTAGTAGTAGTAGTAGTAGTAGTAGCAAGAGCAGCCGATAAAGATGGAGCCCATGTTCTGCCAGGGCCCTGTGTTGGTCATCCAAGAAGCACCCATTGAGAGTAAGTCTTGGTCCTGTTTTGGGGCCAGAGGCAAAGGCAGCCACCATTTTGTCAGCAAAGGCGCTGCGCAGGTGAAGGTGGCCTTCTAAGGCTCCATCCACACTGGAGAAATAACCAAGTTTGGCACCGCTTTAACTGTTCTGGCTCAAGGCTATGGAATTCTAGGAGTTCCAGTAACAAACTCCAGCTCCCAGAATTCCATAGCCCTGAGCCAGGATGCTGAAAAGCGATGCCAAACCAGGTTATTTCGGGGTGTGTGGACCTAGCTGCCTCTCCTCGGCCCAGAATCCTTTGAGCCACGAAGGGGCTTCCCAGGAGCCATGCCCCCCCCCCCCCATTTCCCCACCCTTTCCAAAGGGGCCCCCCCCCCCTTGGCCCCCTTTAAGAGGGTCACTCTCTTTCTTTCTTTCTTTCTTTCCTCTTTTCCATTGCAATCCAAAGTCTTCTCTTTGCTCAGGATGGCGTCTGCCGCTGGGATCCACTTCGGGGAAGGAAGCTTCTCGCCGCAGGAAGAGGAAGAGGAAGAGGACGAAGACCTGGGCGAGGGGGGGGGTCCCGGGCTAAGTGCCCCCTCTCTCCCTTTCCTCCCTCCCTCCCTTCCTTTTTTCTTTCCTTCCTCCTTCCTTTCTTTTATTCTTCCTTCCCTTCTTCACTCTTTCTTTTCTCCCTCCCCCCTCCTTCCTCTTCTCTTCCTTCCTCCCTTCCTTCCTGCCTTGGTCCAGGGCTGCCTCCCTGGGCGCTGCCGGGTGGGAGTGGGGCGTCGCTCTGCCCATGCTCAGAGGCCCTCTTGCTGGCTCCCGCCATGGCCGACCAGGAGGAGGAGGGTAAGTCCTCAGGGGAGGGGAGGGGAGGGGAGGGGAGGGCTACTCCAGTGGAGGCGCCTCTTCCTCCTCTTCCTCTCCTGATCAGGATTCCTTTCGCGGAGGAGGAGGAAGAGGAGGAGGAGGAGGAGGCGAGAGCCAGCAGCAGCAGCAGCAGCAGCGGCCCTTCCTTGCCCCCCTCCCTCCCTCCCTCCCGAGAGCCCCCGGGAAGAGAGAGAGAGAGGAGGAGGAGGACCAAGGGCGGGGGGTTGCGTCTCCTTCCCCCCCGCCAAAGAGGAGAAAGGCCTGGGGAAGGCGGGGGTCCCTTCCTCCGGAGGGGGAGGAGGAGGGGCTCCCGGGG
>NW_024820835.1:0-1848 GCF_019175285.1 Sceloporus undulatus | reverse complement strand
ATCGTCTGTAGGGGTTATGCCCTTGAATTTGAAGAGCTCCCACCAACTGGAGCTATCCTGTCCACACCCCCCTCAGACACCCTTCTCGACGAAGTACGCACCCTTCTCGCCAAAGGCGCCATCTCCCCTGTCGATCCTGTTGACATCCCCAGATGCTTCTTTTCTCGCTATTTTATAGTCCCAAAACCTGATGGAGGAATCAGGCCTATTTTGGACCTTAGACAATTAAATACCTACCTCTCCTATCGCCGTTTCCGGATGGTAACGCTTGCTTCTATTTTGCCTCTGTTGCAGCAAGACCTGTGGTTTGCAACGATCGACATGAAGGACGCTTACTTCCATATCAGCATTCGAGAGTCTCACCGCAGATTCTTGGCGTTCGCCGTCGGGACGGAAGCATACAAATACAACGTCCTGCCCTTTGGCCTGTCCACAGCTCCTCGCATCTTTACCAAGTGCATGGCGCCGGTGATATCATACCTGCACCGCCGCGGCATGAGGGTCTTCCTGTACCTAGACGACTGGCTCTTCGTGGCCCCTTCACGCCAGGAACTGCAGCGACACACTTCAGAGGCTCTCAAACTCCTACAGGACCTGGGACTGGTGGTCAACCTCGAAAAATCCCAACTGCTTCCCACCAGACGAATAAGATTCATCGGCTCCATCCTCGACTCAAACAGTTGTACAGCTTACCTACCTCCAGATCGCTTTTGGGCCCTAGTTCGAGCTGTCAGCCGGTGCACCGCCCGAAGGCGTGTTCCAGCCAGGGACATCCAGGTGGCCTTGGGCCACATGGCATTGACGACTTTTGTCACTCCTTGGGCAAGGCTTCGATCTCGTCCACTGCAATCTTGGTTCCTGTCGGCCTTCGACCTGGAAAGAGACCCCCCATCCCGCAGACTCACCGTACCAAGATCAATCACACGCTCCTTCCGTTGGTGGCTCGATTACCGGAACGTCTGCGTCGGTATGCCTTTTTCGCTACCCCAACCACAGTTGGTGCTGACAACAGACGCATCGGAAGAAGGATGGGGAGCTCACACCCTAGACTTGTGGGCCAAGGGCATTTGGTCTCCAGACGAACAGGCGCTCCACATCAACGCGTTAGAACTGTTGGCGGTGGAAAAAGCGCTAAAAGCCTTCGAGTCCTCCCTGTCGGGAAAGGTCATCCAGCTCAGGACAGACAACACCACGGTGATGTACTACCTGAACAAGCAGGGAGGCACAAGGTCGCGCACCTTCCTAGACATCACGCTCCGATTATGGGACTGGTGCATTGCCCGAGACATTTTGCTCCAAGCGGTACACTTACCGGGCACTCAAAACTCTCATGCAGACCTGCTCAGCAGGTCCCCCTCGTCTTGTCACGAGTGGAGGCTCCACCCGGACACCGTACACGATCTCTTTGCTCGGTGGGGAACCCCACAGATAGACCTGTTTGCGACCGTGTACAACTCCCATTGTCCCCAGTTCTGCTCCCGGATGCCAGACGACAACTCCCTCGGAGATGCATTCGGTTTCCAGTGGTCGGGGATAGCGCTATACGCCTTTCCCCCCTTCCCGCTAATCACCAGGACAGTCTCCAAGATGACTTCGGATGCAGCCGACGCGATCCTGATCACGCCTTGGTGGCCGGGACAGCCGTGGTTTCCTTGCCTTCTTCACCTCTCTCGAGCCAACTTTCTCCGACTCGAGCCCAGACCGGATCTCCTCACAGTTCAGGGAGGATGGGTTCGACATCCGGACATCGAGACCCTCCCCCTGGTGGCATGGAGGATCCTTCCCTAGCTCGGCTACCGACCTCGGTACGGAATGTCATCCTGGCTGCCCGGAAACCGGCCACCCAGA
>NW_024820834.1:0-1848 GCF_019175285.1 Sceloporus undulatus | reverse complement strand
CTCAACTTTTGGCTTACTGTCTTGCATGTTCTTCCCTAAATGCTACATTATTTTATGGAGACCTGAGCTGAACACAAGAGAGCAGCTGATCAGGAAAAAGAAGTGACAATTTGACAAAGTTCTGTCTCATGTTTTATGCATGGCCTCTTTAATATTCCTGACAGGTATTGGTTCAGGAGTAGATCAGGGTTGTAGATGTCATGGATAACCATCGTGTTTTTAAAATCATCATTCCTTTCAATTCTTCACTTCAATATTAAGATTGCAAAAAAATTGAAATAAAATGAAAATACAAATAATTTAGGGAATTCGAGAATGGATATGTAGCTGCTGCAGAGGACTAGGGCATATTTGTGTTCCTTTGAGGGCAAGGACAGAAAAATACATCATGATACTATGGGCCATTGTGTAACCAATATGGGTTGCAAGGGCAAATTGGATTACACAAATCTGCTCTGCCTCTTCAGCTGCTTCTATGGCTTTCAATCTGCCAGCATCCCAACTTGGAAGCTGAGGACTTTATATCATACAGGTTTTAAACTTCAATTGTAGCAAGAGAATAGCACCTTCAGCAGTAACTATCACATGATATTGTCTTTGATCCATTGCTGGGAAAACTCATCACTAAAAGGCAAATTGTGCTGCCACCACATTACTCCACAAGTATGAAAGTGACAGTCTGTGGCAGTCCTGATATTGGGCAGTGATGCAGTGTCAGTCTCCTCCTTACTCATTCCGCTGTGCCCCCTTGCTCTTTCTAGACAGCCTGTTTCTACACACACACTTTCTTTTATTTTGTTTTATTTAAAAAACTAAATCATGTTCCCATAACTCCAGAACTGTGTTACCATTATTTAAAAAAATAATTAAAAAAATACACCATGCTGCATAGGGGAATAAGTTGTAGTTAAAAGGGTGGGCCCCACTGTGCTATTGATGAGAGATGTGATAAGAAAAAACCCAAGGCCAGTATAACACAATTGTGGTAGGACTGAGGTGAGACCAATGTTCATGTGATAAAGTTATCATTGTAGGCATTGGCTGGAAGGCTTGTGGACTACGTAGGAATTTTGGACCTAGTCCCCTGACTGGCATAATTATTGAAAGTACCCCCCATACACACACACAAACACACACACACACACACAGAGTCACGCATATTGCATTGTTGGTCTGTAAGGCACTGAGGAGGTTTGGACTAGAAGTTTCCATTAAATTGAACACACACGGGCAGTGCTGAAGACACCAAGGGATATTCAACCTAAGTGAGCAGCTAATTCCAACTTGTTCATGAAACTTGTGCCTAGTCCAGAAACTGGGTGACTTTGGCCAACTCAGATTGTCTAGTTCTCAGATGAAGGCAATGGCAAACCCCCTCTGAACAAATCATCCCAAGTAAACACTTGGATAGGTTGATATTAGGGTCTCCATTAGTTGGATGCTGAGTCTCATGAAGAGCTCTAAAGGTCATCACTGACACCTTGTACTGTGCCCAGAAACGAATGGGCAGCCAGTGAAAAGATTTTAAAATCGCTGTTATGAGGTCACCTCTAGCTCTCCTGGTGACTAATCTGGCTGCCATATTTCGAACCAGGTGAAGTTTCTGGACTAGGCACAAGGGTAGCCCCATGTAGAGTGCATTACAGAAGTCAAGTTGTGAGTTTACCAGCGGCTCTAGGAAAGGACGCAGCTGGAGTATCAGCTGAAGTTGATAACAAGTACTCCTGACTGTCACATTTATCTGATTTGACGTCTGAAGCGATGAGTCCAGGAGCACTCTCAAGCTGCGAACACAGTCCTTTGGGGGAGTGTGACCGGTTGACATATCTCTATGCCTGGACTAGGGGG
>NW_024820833.1:0-1848 GCF_019175285.1 Sceloporus undulatus | reverse complement strand
TTAAATAAAAAGGAAGGAAGGAAGGAAGGAAGGAAGGAAGGAAGGAAGGAAAAAAGGGAAAAAGGGAAAAAACCACAAATAACCCTTCTCCTCCTTTCAGTTTTGCTTTTAATAATGAAAACTTTACTGCAGAAGTGGGGGATGTGTAGCCTGTGAGCTGTATACAGTTCCCGAAGCCCGGCACCAATATCCCACACACTGCTGAGCCACCCAATTTATGTTTAGAATGATTTGAAGGTGATTCTCACCCTGAAACCCCAACATAATGCACAAAAGCACTTTTCAGTACCCCTAACATCCCCTGAACCTCATGGGAAAAACCCCCTCACTTTTCAGCCATATACAGTACTGGCCAAAATGACAACTGAAAGTGGCATCACACGTGTGAGATGCTGTGGCCCATAAGAAAGTACTGGGGGAGAATCAAACCCCTGCCAGCCCTCATGCTGTTTCCTATTCCTGCTTTATGGTCATTTATTTTATTTTAATAATAAATAAATAAATAAATAAATAGTTCATTTATTAACCGCTTTTCCAACAATCAAAGCGGTGTACAGAAATTGTTAAAAACAGACAATAAAAACAATAGAATCCACATCTTAAAAGTACATAATTAAAATAGCTTAAATGCTTAAATGTGACCATTTTAATTTTATTTACTTATTTATTTGCCAGAAGTGTGGTCTCATGGGGCAGAAGGTGGGTGGTTGATGCCCAGATCCTATCACACACACGTGCCAACTAACTGCAGCTGTATCCAATAAATAGTTGTGGCCATTTACTTCCAAAGTACTGTGTATGGGTCTTCTTTGGCAGAGCAAACTTGTCCCTGGACACAATGTATAGGAGCCCTGGTGGCGCAGTGGTTAAATGCCTGTACTGCAGCCACTCACTCAAAACCACAAGGTTGCGAGTTCAAGACCAGCAAAAGGGCTCAAGCTTGACTCAGGCTTGCATCATTCCGAGGTTACTAAAATGAGTATCCAGATTGTTGGGGGCAAATTAGCTTACAGTTGTAAACCGCTTAGACACTGTTTAGGTGGTATGAAGCAGTATAGAAATGAAACTTGTTTGTTTGTTTGTTTGTTTAATTTATAAGCCACCATTCTCCCAGAAAGGGATCCAAGGCAGCTGTCAGAAGGAAATCAATTAAACTCTGCAGTGCGGTTTTAAAAATAATGAAAATAGTCACAATTAACACAATATAACATTATTTAAAAACATACAAAACACTTTTTAAACACTCCCCCGATAGATAGATAGATAGATAGATAGATAGATAGATAGATAGATAGATAGATAGATAGATCTTCCCTAGTGTGGTTACATATTAAAAGCCTGCTGAAACAAAAATGTTTTTGCCTGCCCAGGAAAAGGAAAGCAGGGAGTGAGCCAGCCTAGCCTCTTGCAAAAGGGAGTTTCAGGGGATGAAGAAGGCTCTCTCTCATGTCCTCACCAAGTGAGCTTGTGATGGCAGTGGAACCAAGAGAAAGCCTTCCCCTGAAGATCTTAGAGTTCTTGGAGGTTGTATGGAGAGATACAGTCTTCCATATAGACTGGACTTAAATGATATAGGGCTTTATAAATCATGAACAGCACTCTGAATTGCATTTGGAAACAAACCAGCAGCCAGTGAAGCTGTTTCATTAAGGGAATTATATGCTCCATGTAACTGGCACTGGTCAGCGTACTGGCCACCACATTTTGAGCCTGCTGAAGTTTCTAAACAATTTCTGAAGTCATCCCCACATAGAGTGCATGACAGTAATCCAGACAGGATGAAATCAACGCATGTGTCATCATAGCCAGATCTGACATCTCAAGAAATGGATGAAGTTGGTGCACTAG
>NW_024820832.1:0-1848 GCF_019175285.1 Sceloporus undulatus | reverse complement strand
TGAAATAACGTGAAAATAAAGTGAACATAGAGGGGAGAAAAATGACACCTTTTTACTTTCAGAACTTCCTGAAAGTAAAAAGGTGTTGTTTTTCTCCCCTTTACATTCATTTTATTTTCAGGTTATTTCAGGTTTGCAGAAACGTCATGTGATAAACCGCACTTGTGGGTTTTTCCCAGTTTAAATCTACTTTAAATCCCATTTCTGAACTAATGTGATAAGGTCCTAAGTGTCTTTTTTTTAAAAAAAATTAAGATAATTAATTGTTTTGATTTGTTTATTTTTCAAAAGTGGTAGTACTGTGAAGTGTTTCACATTCTTAAATTTTAATTTCATGCCCAATAAACTCTGTGTGGTGTTGTGTGTATGTGTGCATGTAAAACAAATCCTTGAAATTCTGTTCCCACTCATGACTTTTGAAACAGATCCCCAATGTGCTGTCATTACCCAAAAAAAGGTCACCCCTTGCTGATAATTGCAATACCTATAACTCATTTATTCCAAGCTTTGAGTGCATTCACACACAAATCCCATTGTCCCTTTTCCCCTTCTTCTCCTTCATTTTTTTAGTTGTATTCCTCATTTATTTTGTGTTACAATTCTAAGTTTCGTTTTTTGGATCAGGGTGCACAAACTACAGCCTGCCAACTGCATGCAGTTTTCCAGGACTCCCATTGTGGGCTCCAAAAATTTCATCACTCTCAAATACCCCCAATTGTAAAACTTTTATAAAAATTTATTTTAACCACATGTCTCCTCCAAATAGGTTTAACCTGCAGGGTCTTCTTCATGCAAAGCCCCACAGAGTTCAAAACAATTCAGGGAAGACAAAAATATGGAAAAATCCACCACCACCACCACCTTGAAACCACATTAGAGAGCTAGCCTGGTGTAGTAGTTTGAACATTGGACTACGACCCTGGACATCAAGGTGTGATTTCTTGCTTGGCAATGGAAACCCACTGGATGACCATGGCCGAGTCACACATTCTCAGCCCCAGAAAACCCTGCCTTAGGATCACCATAAGTCAGAAATGACTTGAAGGCACACAACAACAACATCCACTTGAAGTATTTCTTCAAGTGAAAAACAAGGGAGATACCAGAAGTGTTTGGGTGGACTTCCTAAATCTAGTTCCCTCTTAGACCACCAGAAGCTGCCCATCCTGTGCCTCAAAGCAAGGGCCACGTCTTTGCTTACATTACACAGAGAAGTTCTCCTAGGAAAGCTTACTTTGAGCATAATTTTCACTATAGTTTCTTGTGAGTTTTTCAGGCTATGTGGCCATGTTCTAAAAGAGTTTCTTCCTGACGTTTCGCCAGCATCTGTGGCTGGCATCTTCAGAGAATAATTTTCACTGTTTGAAATCTGCAATTCAATGCATATCTCTTACCCTGGGCAACTTGGTACAAGTCTTGTGGGTAACATCATTTCATCAATATTTCATTTCCTTCCAGTAACTTTGACATGTTGTTCTCCCACATGGAACACAGTGTTTGACCTCATTCATTCTGCTAGTTGAGGTTAAAAGCTAGCCAAAGGTCAGAGCAAAGGGCTTGAAAGAGCTTATTATTGTCTTCTTTGAGTCCTTCTCTTGTGGACTGACATGCAAATGGAACAGCCGTGTTATTTACTTTTAACAAAGGGACATTAAAGATCTGGTGCCAGCTATCAAAAAGCTTTCTTGCTCTATTGTGGTTTTGGTTTTTCATGATACAACAGGCTTAATCTATTGAAAAAAAATAATTCATATTTAAAGAAGAATCTATGATTCTATGATTCTATGATTCTATGGACCTTATCACACTAGAGGAATCCTGCTAAGAAACAGGATTTAAAGTATTTTT
>NW_024820831.1:0-1848 GCF_019175285.1 Sceloporus undulatus | reverse complement strand
AGGGCAGGGCAGGGCAGGGCAGGGCAGGGCAGGGCAGGGCAGGGCAGTCTGCTGCCATCCCCCTGGCAGCCTTTTCCAGCGACCCACATTGGTTAACACCAACCCTAGCAATGCCACTGGCCTATAAAACAAAATCCAAAATCCGCAAAATAACGATACCTTTATTGGTCAACAAAAATGCACAGAGTACATTATGCAAGCTTTCAAAGCTTCACTGACTTCTTGTCAGACAAAGATGTTAAAAATACTGTAATATAAGAGAACAAGAATGTTGTTACAGTCACAGGCCTATATTCTGTCTCAGATGCTACTTCTGTTGTTAGTTAAGATGGTCTCAATTCAGGCAGTGGCCATTCCCCTTCATGGCAATATGGTAGTAAGGATCAACGAGTAATAAAAGAAAGGTAATAAAATTCCAACTCCACTAGGAAGTTATATCTATATTTTGTTGCATAGCCAACACTGCTAACCCCGAATATGTTTCCTGAATTTGAAGATATTTTAAGAAGAGGGAGAAAGTGGACTGAGACTTAATTCTTTGAGGTCCTTACTTCCAACAAAGGTAAAACTCTTTCATTTGGACCACAACTGGCACGTTTTATCTATACAGCACCTAAAGGCTTTTCCAGATGTAACAGTGCAGAGGCTTTTTGAGAAATATAAAGTTCTCTGCATGAGAAAGGAGCAGTTATCTTCACACAGGACAAGAATAGCCTACATCTCTAGGGAAGTTACTTTTCTTTTGCTAATGGAGTTAAAATTTTATTAGCTGCCTTTATTGCTTTTTGTCCCTAGTTCTCACATGGCCAAGAAAGGAAGTGACCTCTGCCTGCATTTACATCCCTCCAGACCATCTTAAATGAGAACAGAAGTAACATCTTCTTCTGCCTGATCTTTAACATCTTTGCCTAATGAAGAAGCCAGCAAAGCTTCGAAAGATTGTATGATGTATTTTGTCCATTTTTGTTGGCTAGTAAAGGCATCACTCCTTTTGTTGTATTTTTCTGCATGGCTAACACAGCTGTCACTGAATACATGTCCTGAACCTATGTAACAGATATTTGTTTCCAATATCTCAATAATCAAGAGACCGAGATTGCTACAAATTGGAACATAAGGACTGGAGTGTGGCTTTGGCACTGCTTCTGGACTTTTAGGACACATGCATCATTTAAACAGCATACCTCCAAAGTGACCCGAAGCAGCTTTATTTTAGCCTGTCTGTATGGGCCCTAACTAATGTGGTTTCTAACCCACGAAAAACTCACTGGGCACCTCAGCTAGTGTAACACTGTTGTCAAAGGGTTGAGCAACCAACTGGGTGATCTTTCGTCTCTTAGTTTTAGAGGAAAGCAATGACAAACCCTCTTTGAAGACCTTACTAAGAAAACCCCATGACTTAGGTTCACTATAAATCAGAAATGACTTGAAGGCATACAGCAAATGAACATACCTCCCAATTAGGCTTGGAGGATACAACCAGACTCTGCAGCCTTTCCCTGGCAACTGTCTGACCCTCCTTCTTTTCTGTTGATAGCACTACCGCAGCAACAGTCTTCCAGAAGCCAAGTCCCTCATCTGAGTGCCTTTTCTCTGGCAGATGGCCCACCCAGCATCAAAGAGTCTGCTGTACTTGATAAAATATTTTGAACTTGCAAGCATGCAGTGAAAGCAAATTCATCAAATTAGTCATGTTTTAAAATAGATACAATGCAATGCTCAGATCCAAAGAGTCACAGTCAAATTTCACCAAGGATATGTGGACGTTTCTGTATTTTTAAAGCATATTTTCTGGGATTTCCAGGGGCTTAGGAGTGTGCTTTTTTTAAGGAGTGTTAAATCAACAAT
>NW_024820830.1:0-1848 GCF_019175285.1 Sceloporus undulatus | reverse complement strand
CGCTGTACATAAAAACAATAAATATAAAAGAGTAAACCTGCCTATGGGGTACAATCTAAGAGATAATAGGATAATACATATAAAATACATAGCTATACAGGAAATGGTTCAATAAAACAGCCAACAAAAAGAACCTCAAATAGTAAATAGTGTTGATATAATAATGCCTCTCTCTCTTCTTCCTGACCCAAAATGGCCCCTCAGTCATCACTTTGGGGGCAGGAAAAGCCTGGGGAAAGCCCCCGCTTCCCCATCCTCCTGCCTCCTAACCCCCCCTCCCCAGGCGGAATGTGCAGTGTGTTTGTGGCCAACACACATGATAATAATAATAATAATAATAATAATAATAATAATAATGGGGCTTCTCTTTGGCCTTCAGGGGCTAAAACACACTGCAGAAATAACACACAGTTTATGCTGTCCTCCAAAGAAAACGAGGCACATGAGAAGCAGCTATTTTCCCCACACAATATGTGTGTGGTTTCTCTGTAATCACTGGTCCAAAACACACTGCAGAAATAATCCAGTTTCAGTCCCCTTTAACCGCCCTGGCTCAAGGCTAAGGAATCCTAGAAATTGAAGTTTATTGTGGCTCTCTGACAGAGAAGGCTCAGTATCTCCCACAAACTACAGTTCCCAGAATTCCCTTGGCTCAGTGATAAGAAATCATGGGAATTGTAGTTTGTTGTGACATCAGAGTTCTCTCTGACAGAGAAGGGCAAATGTCTCACAAATCTGCAGTTCCCAGAATTCCCTTGGCTCAGTGCAAAGGAATCATGGGAATTGTAGTTGATTGTGGCACCAGAGCTCTCTCTCTCTCTCTCTCTCTCTCTCTCTGACAGAAAAGGCTAAAATGGCTCACAAAACTACACTTCCCAGAAAGCACTGACATTGAGCCAAGGCAGTTAAAGCAGTCTCAGACTGAGTTATTCCTTCAGTGTGTTTTGGACTCGGGAGATGGAAAAACTCTTTGTTATTGGTGATTTCTCTTGCGCGGTGGTTCTGAACTGGTACGAACTGGAACAGATGCAGTCTTCTGTGGCATTCCCTGGGAAGCCCAGAGGATGCGACCCCTCCCAGGATAGCAATGTTTACCAAGATTGAAATGTGATAACCCTACTGGCAGACCATAGGCTTATGACTTGCCTTCTGGTAGACAATGCTTTATCCGTGATTGGATAAGCCCATGTTGATTCGACTGAGACAGTGTACACATCTTGCTCCCCCTTGCTAATTAGAACTCTCTTAAGTACACATTGGTCCCTGATTCCTTTAATTGCCTTCTGATGTACAGTGAGATAATGTGAAACCTAATGTATCCTTGATGTCAATAAAAGGGGCTGGCCAAGACCTGGCCAGCTAAGCTTTGCACCCCCATTCTTGTCTCTGCGTCTCTCTCCGCCGCGACAGCTGGTGACCCCGACGTGATCCAGAGAAGGTGGCTTTGGCCCAGCTCACTCGACTGGAATAGTCTGCGCGCACATCCTCAAAGGATCCCGTGAGTATGGGAGGAACGCTGACCGCCGAGCAAAGGTCTCACGCTAGGGAGTTGCATGAATTGGTTAAGCGGTTGTCTGGGGACAAGCAGGTCACCCGAAAGGACATTAAAAATTTGGTCGCAGAGATCTCATGCCAGTGTCCCTGGTACCCAGAGAGGGGAACACTCTCTGCGGAGGAATGGGAGAAGATAGGCAATCATTTAAAGGCTGAGCCTCGTGCCGCGGCACCCCATTTGATTGCCTGGCAGGTGGTAAACTCAGCCGTGGGGCGGCTAAGCCAATCCACGGCTCCCAAATCCTGTCCACAGCCCCCCGCTCCGCTAGCCACATTAGCTCCTCCAGGAGATCC
>NW_024820829.1:0-1848 GCF_019175285.1 Sceloporus undulatus | reverse complement strand
AAGGCAGTGAAGGTGCAATTGAGCAGACTTGGGTTACTGGTTTTAGGGGTGTTCGTTTGGGATGTGAGGCTTAAATGGACAGGAGGAGGTCACCTCTCTCTTCATGCTAACAATTGTTTGTTATCATCCTGAACACACTTAATCTCATATGATTTGGGAAGCTAATCAGGGTTTGGCTGAGTCGAAACTTAGATGGAGGAAGAACAGGGTTGCTCAGGTAGGGCTAGGAAAGAATCCTGCCTGAAATACTGGGGAAGTGGTGCGAGTTAGAGCTGGCAATACTGGGTTAGATGAATCAGAGGTTGAACTCAGTATAACTAGGGATGCAATTCTTCTTTAATTTGCCTCTTGAAGGAAACAATAATTTCCCAAAGATAATTAATGAAAAACCATTCAAACATTGGGATAAAGAACGTTCAAAATTTATTTGGGCAGGGAGAAATTCTAGAATAAAGTGGGAAATAATGCAGGATATAAAAGAAAGAGGTGGTCTAGGGTTACCAAATTTTAAATTATATTATCAGGCATGCTGTCTAATGTGGATATTAGATTGGATAACATTGATAAATGAAAAAGTATTAGCACTTGAGAGATTTAATGCTAGATTTGGATTCAATGCATATTTATGTTATGGTAAAAGTAAAAGGCATAAAGAGTTTTCAGATCACTGTAAGAAAACCCTTAATATCAACCTGGTTAAAGTATAAAAATAAATTATTCTGGAAGATTCCGTCATGGATTTCAATTCATGAGGCTTTTCTTTTAAAAAAAAGATAGTTTATTAAGAGGTAGGTGGGTAACTTATACAGAATTACTAAATTATAAGGGGGAGTCAATATCAAATAAAATCAAGGGAATGATTATTGTCAGAAAGGATAGTATGTCACTAGTTCTCACTTAGGCAACTGACAGAATGATTTAAAATTTATTTAGAATTAGAAGGATTTGGAGAAGAGAAATGGAGGGGTTAATACAACCTAATTGTAAGAAAATAATAACCAAACTGTATAAGATTTTGTTAAAATTAGAACTGGAACAAGAAATAATAAAAATAATATGATCAAATGGGCTCAGAATATAGGAAATACAATTAAATTAGAAGACTGGGGAAAGGTATGGATTAAATACCTCAAATTTTCAAATATCTATATGCTGAAAGAAAATTATTACAAGTTATATTACATGACAACAGTAAAAATAGCAAAAATGTCAAAAAATTCAGATGCTATCTGTTGGAGACGTAAACAAACTAGAGGCACATTATATCATGTGTGGTGGCAGTGAAAAGAAATAAAAACTTTTTGGAAGAAAATACATATGATGATAACAAAAAATGCTTAATATAAATTATCCCAGAAGTCCAGAACTCACCATTGCTGAACTCCTTGCAAGATGAAAGCAAAGACAGTAATTTCCCTGCCATTCCAGGAGCAAGCCCAGAAAAAGCACAAGATTATGAATCAGGAAAGGACAGCACCGCCCAGGGTTCCCACAGGGAAAAGAAGGATGCAACCCAGTGGCTCCTGAAGTGTCATAGAGTAAGCTGTATAGACTCTCTACTTCATCAAACCATTGGCTTACCATGGTGTGGTGCTGCCACACACGTGACTTCTACAAAAGAAGTTCAGACTGGGTGATGATCCCAATACAACAATGCAGTCTCAAACCCCCTTGAAAAGGATGCGGTATGCTATCAAGCAGGTCTGGGCCCAGATTCGGGAACACAAAGAGACAAAAAAAAAGCTTTCCAACAAGCAAACTCCAAGAAAATTGGGGACTAAGGGGCTGTACAGTGGACCCTTGTTATACACTAGGGCAGTGATGGCGAACCTTTCTTGGTTCACGTGC
>NW_024820828.1:0-1848 GCF_019175285.1 Sceloporus undulatus | reverse complement strand
TTAAAGTGGTGTCAAACAATGTTATTTCTACAGTGCAGATGCACTCATTGTCCCCACCAAAAATGACTGCATGCATGCATGCATAGCGCAACGTATGCCTACATATGTCACTAGTGGGATGCCAGCCCTAGAGGGCATTCAGCTGTGGAAAGCTGCCATGGCTGGTTCCAGTTTTTCACACTCTGTCCCTTCGCTCCTACATCACTGTTCAGCAAATACCCTTCCTGTTAGTCATAAAAAAATAAAATAATAAAATCCACAGCCATCTCGAGATCGTCTGTGGTTGCCAAAGCAATCTGAACCCCAGGGAGGCAGTATCTCTTGTGAGAGATGGCAGTTTCCCCCAAGCAAGGGTGAAAAAAAGGTTTGATTAATTCTGACTGTGTTGACACAAGTAGGTTATTCCGTAGGATTTCCTTGTGTGTGTGTCTCACCACCGCTATGGAGAAACAATTACAAAGCTGTCAAGTTGTACAAATTAAAGATAAAAAACCTTTCTTAAAATTGCAGGGAAGAAATAGTTGAGTGTCTCCATGATAAGGAATGCCATGAAAGGAAGCCTCTTTGAGAAGTTGTTTTTTTACCCTGTCATCATCTGGTAAGCTGCCTCCTTACTACAGATGCACCTAAAAACCCAGCTTCATTGAGTTGTCTCTTATGTTTATATCTTGCCTTTTCTCCAGGGAGTTCTGAGGGGTGTTCAAGGCTCAGTTCTCCTCTGCTTTATTCTCACTACAACCCTGTAGGGGAGGTCAGGCTGAAAGGCAGTGACTGGCCCAAAGCCAGCCAGTTGCTTTTTCCATGGTTCAGCTGCAGTTTGCACCATTCTGAACACTGCATTGGCACTTCAATCCCTCTAGCACAAAGAGCATTTTCCCCATTCCTTGATGTGCATTCTCATCTTCGATACAGGTCAGCTCAGGGTTTTCTTTTTCTTTTCAGTCTTTTGCAAATGAAAAGAAAAATCAAGTGTCGTTGGGTTTAGAACTGGGTTGGGGAGGACATGTACTCCTAATGACACAGTTTTGATTCCAAAACAGATCTTTTACATGACACAGACAAAGGTTTCACTCATAACGCATGGATGGGCAATGGCCCTTGAGTTATTTTTTTCTGGTCCTCTGGGGTTAGCCATATCAGTTTGTTGCAGCCCAAACAAAGAAGAGTCTAAAGCAAAGGTAGGAATTGTGCCAAGGTGGAGGCCCTTCATCAGCTTTTGCACCCCAGCGGACTGTACTGAAACTGTTCAACACTTCCATGTTGTTGTTTTTTAAATTATATTTTTATTTCACATATGCTCACATATAATACATATACAACATATAACATAACAGTTCATTCTAGTTTGCTGATGCTGTTGTTGTCGTTGTTGTGTGCCTTGAAATTGTTTCTGACTTATGGCGAGCCTAAGGCAAACCTATCCTGGGGTTTTCTCAGCAAGATTTGTTCAGAGGAGGTTTGCCATTGCCTTCCTTAGAGGCAGAGCAGAGGTGACTTGCCCAAGGCACCCACTGGCTTTCATGGCCAAGAGGAAAATCGAACCCTGGTTTCCAGAGTCATAGTCCCATACCCTGACCACTACACCATGCTACCTCTGTCACTTCCAGTTTTATCCTTGGCTTATTTCTGATTTATTTTTCATCCAGTTTAGGCGATCTTGGAGGGTACAGGAGAGCTGCTGTGTAGAGTGGGGAGGAGTGGGAGGGCAAATGGTTCAAAGGCCAATTTTGCAGCCCAAGGAGAACTCACCATTGGTTACTGAAGCTCAGAAATATGCTTTTTAAAAAGCCTTTGAGGGGTGGGAGAGTGTGTCCGATTCTGAATGAAAAGCATCGCAGCAATTTTTTT
>NW_024820827.1:1001-1848 GCF_019175285.1 Sceloporus undulatus | reverse complement strand
CTTTAATAATTCTGAATTTAAGAGCAAATACAGAGTTGTGTGTGTGTTTCAGTGCTCCAGGGCTGGAATCGTCTATGCACTATGTTGCTACATAACTACTGTAGTTACATGGCTACATAAAGCATCCTGGCCCAACCCCTCCAATCCCCACTTACTGGGTCAGCAGCCACTGCGATTGATGGTGTGTGTGTGTCTATCTCCCTGTGCTGGAGAAGTAGCAGACTAATGTTCCCACTCCTTGTGTGAGCAGTCTCTTATTGCATAGGGTTGGGACAATCCCGTTTTTTGGCGGGTTGGGAACGTCCCGCCCCGCTTTTGGCCCTTGCCCGGGTTTGCCTCGGGTTGACTTGGCTGCTGTTGCTGCAGCCGCTGCTGCAGCAGCAACCACAGCCACTCTGCAGCTGTCGCTGCTGCTGGCCCACCACTGAGATGGTTGCTGCTGTGGCTGCTGGTGTTGCACTTGTGCGCGTGTGCGCACTGGTGCAGCCATTACACGTGCATGTGTGCGCCCGCCAACCCGCCGGCGTGGCCTTCGCATGCGCTGCCCGGCCCCGCTGGCACTTCCTCCTGGTGCCCTCTTTGGGCTGCCCTGCACGCTCTTGTGAGGCCGCGCGCAGGGCTGACCAGGAGCTCTTCCTGATCAGGCTGCCTGGCCAATGTCTGGACAGCCCGCCCCAGCTCCAGTCTTTCCCACTGGCCAGCCAGCCTGAAGAGGAGTAGTTTCCCCTCTTTCAAGCCTCACGCAGACCCAATGCTGGAGCCTGGAGAGGGATTTGCAAGCAAGCTGCTTCCTCTTTTTTCCCTCTTTCTCTTCCTCTTTTCCTCCTCCTCCTCCTCTTCTTCTTTT
>NW_024820827.1:0-991 GCF_019175285.1 Sceloporus undulatus | reverse complement strand
TCTTCCCTTTTTTCTTTTCTTCTCCTCCTCTTATTTTTCTTCCCCTCTTTCTCTTCCTCTTTCCCTCCTCCTCCTCTTCTTTGTCTTCCCTTTTTTCTTTTCTTCTCCTCCTCTTATTTTTCTTCCCCTCTTTCTCTTCCTCTTTCCCTCCTCCTCCTCTTCTTTGTCTTCCCTTTTTTCTTTTCTTCTCCTCCTCTTATATTTCTTCCCCTCTTTCTCTTACTCTTTCCTCCCCTCTTCCTCCTCTTATTTTTCTTCCCCTCTTCCTCCTCCTCCTCCTCTTCTTTTTATCTTTTTTCCTATTCTTCTTCTTTCTCCTTCCCCTTCTTTTTTCTCCTCCTCCCCCTTCCTTCTCTGTTGTTGTTGTTGTTGTTGTTGTTGCTGTTGTGTGCCCAACTCCTTTCTGACTTATAGCAATGCTGCCTCTAGCCCCCTTTCTCTAACCCCTATTTAAATCCCCTTCTATCTAATTCTCTTTTTCTTCCCCTCTTCCTCCTCTTCTTTTTATCTTTTTTCCTATTCTTCTTCTTTCTGCTCCTTTTCTTCTTTCTCCTTCCCCTTCTTTTTTCTCCCCCTCCTCTTTTGTTGCTGTTGTTGTCTGCCCAACTCCTTTCTGACTTATGGCAACCCTGCCTCTAGCCCCCTTTCTCTAACCCCCTTATTTAACCCCCTTCTATCAAACCCTCTATCTATTTACCCCCCCCTCTCTAAGCCCCCCCTCTTCTTTTCAGGGGTCCAGGGCTTCTCAGGGCTTTGCCCCCATGAGACAAGAAAAAGACTGTGCAAGGGATCTGAGCCACAAATACAGTAAGTTGAGACATACCTGGGGGAAAAGAAGAGGTGAGGGTTTTTTTGGGGGAGCTGCAGGGGGCAAGGAGAAGGAGGAAGGGGGGGAATTGCTAAGAAGGCCTGGAAGTGGGACATGTAGTTTGCAGTTGCATAAAGGACTGCCTGTTGTCTTTCCAATGCTAACCGTGCTTGGGAGTGGGAC
>NW_024820826.1:1315-1848 GCF_019175285.1 Sceloporus undulatus | reverse complement strand
TGTCCTCCCCAGGCTCCAGCATTTTGGGTAACAAAGGGCCTCTGGAACCAAAAATGCAGCTAAGCAAGCTCAGGTTGGAAAATAAAAGTGCTTTTTCTCTAACTGTATCCTCCTTTCCTTCCTTCCTAAATATTACTCATAATTGCTAAATAGAACCACTTAATATGTCTGAAAACAAGGACCTGAGCCAGTTCTCATTAGTTCACTGAAACTAGTTCTGAAAATCTGTCAGAACTGGTTCCCAATCCCCAAGGCCCCTCTCCTGGCCCTTCCCAGAGGTCCTTTCCTCTCCGCACAGAGCTAGGCCATCCTGGCTTGGCTCCTGCCTTCCCCTCCTGGCTCCCAGAGGCTTGATCCCCTTCACTTTCTCCCTCTGCGATCTAACCTTCTTTCTTGCCCATCAGCATCATATTTTCAGCATCTCTTCCCTGCCTTTCACTTTTTCACTTTCTGTCCATCTCTTTATCACAGACACATACCCACAGAGCGTGATGCATAAAAGGGACACTTTGAGGCCCATTTGTTGAGAAAGG
>NW_024820826.1:633-1215 GCF_019175285.1 Sceloporus undulatus | reverse complement strand
TTTCTCCCTCTGCGATCTAACCTTCTTTCTTGCCCATCAGCATCTCATTTTCAGCATCTCTTCCCTGCCTTTCACTTTTTCACTTTCCGTCCGTCTCTTTATCACAGACACATACCCACAGAGCGTGATGCATAAAAGGGACACTTTGAGGCCCATTTGTTGAGAAAGGCGGGATAATCAATATAAAAATAATTCATTGGCAAAGGCAGAGCAAAGGAGCTGGGACCAGGACTCCAATTTTGGTGAGGGTCAAGCGCCAGGGAGCAGCCTTAAAACAGCCTTAAAACATTTATGAGACAGGCATGGACTACTGATGGGGTTTGGAGGAGATCTCAGGGGCAACCCCACATTATATTGCCTGGGGAAGTCGGGGGCGGAATGAAATAATATTTTGCCCCTCAACAACCCACAGCATCTCTTTTGGAAAGTGGAGGCCATTTTGCCACTATTGGGGCCTCTCTGAGCCATTGCAGGCCCAAGGGAGGTCTTTCCCCCAAGAAGACTCTCCAGAGCCTTAAAAGGATGGAAGAGGGGCCAAAAGAGGTAGGAAACTTGCTCAGGGATGTGCTGAGTACCATTTGG
>NW_024820826.1:0-533 GCF_019175285.1 Sceloporus undulatus | reverse complement strand
AATAGGCAGTTTAGGATGGAGTATTTAGAATCCTTAGAAACTGGAAAGCAATAGTGCCTCACTGAATTACAGATTCAAATATTCTACAGGATGTATCACAATTAAATTACGCTTGAAAGGGCTCTAGGATTCCAAGTAGACCGCAAGTTGAACAGTAGCCAACAGTGTGATGCAGCAGCTACAAAGGCCCATGTGATTCTAGGCTGCAGCAATACAAGAATAGTTTCTAGAACAAGGGAAGTAATAGTGCCACTTTATTCTGCTTTGGTCAGGCCTCACTTGGAATCATCCTGTGTCCAGTTCTAGGCCCCACAATTCAAAAAGGATGTTGACAAATTGGAGCATGTCCAAAGGAGGGCAACCAAAGTGGTGAAGAGTCTGGAAACCATAAAGCTCTATCAGGAGCAGCTTAGAGAGCTGGTTATGTTTATCCTGGAGAAAAGAAGATAAAGAGTGGATGTGATATCCATGTTTAAATATTTGAATGGGTGTCATGATGCGCAAGGAGAAGGCTTGCTTTTTTCTGCTACAGA
>NW_024820825.1:0-1849 GCF_019175285.1 Sceloporus undulatus | reverse complement strand
GTTGGTGGCTGTAGGCCCCTTGGAACAGGCTCTGCGATTGTAACGTCCCAATAATTGTACAGTTGCTAAGACATGGATCCTCCTTTCTGTGTCACAGGGACGTAGCCAGGGGGGGTTCTTGGGGGTCCGGACCCCCCCCTTCCATTAGAAAGATGTGTGCTGCTGCTCAGCCGCACCCAAGCCCCATTATAATGGTGACACTTAGTCTGGACCCTCCCCTCTCTTCCTAAAACCCTAGCTACGTCCCTGTGTGGCAACTCCGCCCTCCATAATTGCCATCTACCGGCCTGAGAGGGAGTTCATCAGGCAGGTCCAGCTCCATCAGGACTAGCCTGGAAGAAGGAAGAGCCCTCCCTCCAATCCATCTGCCTTGGTCCAGGCCTCAGAGGGAGAGAAGAACCACTGGACCTCATCCCTTTTCCCTCCACCATTCCCTTCTTACTTTGTTTCGTGTCTTTTAGATTGTAAGCCTGAGGGCAGGGAACTGTCTGATTAAAAATAATAATTGTAAGCCACCCTGAGAGCCATTAGGGCTGAAGGGCGGGATATAAATACCTAAATAAATAAACAAACTCTTGCTAAGAGTTGCCATATTATCTCCACAGCCATAAATGTTCTCAGGAGTGCTGACTTGTAGCACAAATAATTGGAGAATTGACAAGCAAGGGTTTGGTTTGGTTCAATCCCACCCACCACCCACCCACCCCGCAAAGTTATTGTAACTAGGAATAGACCAGAATTTCATTTCAGTTTGTTGTGGATAAGAATTTGTCAAAATTTTCAAATTTGATAATATGCAGGAGGGCAGGATTAGGCAGAAAAAACTGAATGGACAAGAAAACAAAAGTGACAGTCTTGCCCATCAAGACAGAGAGCAGCAAACACTTAGCTCCTAAAAATCTGGTTTTAATCTGTGTGTTCAACTATATTTGTGTTGAATTAGGGTTTCTGTTTGTCCCATCCAAGCAGGAGATTCCTAACCTTTGACACTTACATCGCAGGTAACTGGAACATGATCCTCTTCATGCTGAGACTAGCCGTATCTCTTGAATTTTCCCTGATGTGGGGAACTTTTTTTGATTTCACTTTTACTAAGTTTTTTTTAAAAAAAAACACCAAACAATTCAAACATTTTTCAGTATTGAGGATGGAAGGAACTTGAGCTTTTAAAAATCCAAGGGTGGGAGACAGCAAAGCTGGCAAATTGATCCATCTTGAACTGTATCAGTGATGGTGAACTGTCAGCCAAATGCCAAGTATGAAATGGGGCCACTTGGATTCACACAGTAACAAATATTGAACCAGGGTTAGGTTTTACTTCTAGTCAGCTGAACATAGGAGAGGTGCTGTACTCCATTTAAGGTGTGCCACATACTTCCCTTGTGTATGTCTTTTCTGACACTCATGTGCCATGGGCTAGTTGCCCATGCTGTATGTCAGCAACAAAGAGTGGCTTGTATCTTTGAGTAAGTCATCAATCATTTTTTTTCTGGACAAATTAGAATGTAATTGCTCAGTTTAGATTTGCATTTTATGCACCGAGTTAAAAGCTTTTTTAAAAAAATTCAGATTGTGCACTCACAGTATTCTGTGTGGTTCAATTTGTGATTCAAAAATTAGAAATTAGACTTCATCATCTTCAGATGCAATACTACTTTTGTAGGGGGTGCGAATATTAATGAGACATTTGCTAGGGATGTGGGACATAGAAAAGGTTGGGAACCACTGCTCTATGTTCTCTTTCAAGAACTCAAGAATCTTAAAATGATGCATGCACACTCCAACAACCATTGAGGATCCAGGCTCCCCTAAACTTTCCTATGACAACTGGTACACAGAGTCCAAGTGC
>NW_024820824.1:1147-1849 GCF_019175285.1 Sceloporus undulatus | reverse complement strand
CAGGGTGGTGAGGGACTTGACTCAAATGCCCCCTATCCTGAACTCCTCATTACAGGGGTCGGCAACCTCCGGCCCGCGGGCTGGATGCGGCCCGCGGAGGCGGAAGGACCGGCCCCAGCCCAGTCCTGCCGCCACCTCCTCCTCCTCCACCTCCTCCTCCTGGGCCGCACGACCGCTTGACCACTCTGTCCTCCTTCTCTTCCACCGCGCGGAGGAGGAAGAGGAGGGCCGTGTGGCCTGGGGCAGAGGAGGCAAAGGGGGAAGCCCCGCGCCGCCCTCCTTGCCTCCCCGCGTGGCCCCGCACCGCCCACCTCCTTCTCCTCTGCCTCCTCTGCCCCTCCCCCAGGCCGCGCGGTGCATGGAGTAGGGGGAGGTGAAGAAGGAAGAGGAGGAAGAGATGAAGGAAGAGGAGGAGGGGGGAGCAGAAGAAGGAGGAGGAGGAGGAGGAGGAAGAGATGGAGGGAGCAGAAGGAGGAGGTGGTGAGTGGCCAGAGGCCTCAAGGTTTTTTTAAATTTTATTTTGTGTGCTTTAAGTGCTAACAAGTCTCCCTTGCTTTGACAATGATACTATGATGATGATGATGATGATGATGATGATGATGATGATGATGATATGAGTCAGCTTGGGAGGCATGCAGGCACTGTTTCAGAAACTGAGAGAGAGTGACTTTCCAAAGTGCCTTTTCTGTGTGTTTTTGGTTC
>NW_024820824.1:0-1047 GCF_019175285.1 Sceloporus undulatus | reverse complement strand
TGTGTGTTTTTGGTTCTTTAATGGTGATATTGATATCAGCAAGCCTATGAGGCAAGGCCAATGTAAATTGCTGTGATTTTTACAAACTCATGCACAGTGAAGAAAAACCACAGTCCCTTGATCAAGTACACACTTCTGAGAAGTACACTTGATGCAAAAACTGTGAAACCACCTTGACATGTTCAATATGCATAGCCATGTTAAACCATGCTAAGTGGGCCCCTTCTTGCCCCGTGCGGCCCCAGGCCTCCCTCTGGAGGGAGAGGCCTGGGACTGCACGGGCTGAAAAGGAGCCTGCGGAAGTGGCCTTCTGCCTCCGCAGGCTCCCCCCAGGGCCCTTGCGGCCCCAGGCCTCTCCCTCCGGAGGGAGGCCTGGGGCCGCATGGGCCAAGAAGGGGCCCGTGGAAGCGGCCTGCCGCCTCCTGGGCTCCTCCACAGCCCTTGGAGTCCTTTCGGCCGAAGGGAAGAGCTGAAGGGAAGGGCCTGGGACGGGTGCCCAAGCCCTTCCCTTCGGCCTCCCTCCCCTTCGGCTGAAAGGGCCCCTTGAAGCCCGTTCGGCCGAAGGAAGGGACCGAGGAGGACAGGGCGGGCACACGCTTCCTCCTCCCCGCGGGGCTTCGATGGAAGCTCCACCCCCATCATGTGGCTACACCCCCAGAGGGTGGAAACTCCACCCCCAGCACGCGGCCCTGCCCCTGGAGGGTGGAAGCTCCACCCCCCGGCTTCGGCTCCCCAGTTGTCTGAGGGACAGCAACCCGGCCCCCGGCTTAAAAAGGTTGCCTACCCCTGCATTAGAACCAACAAAAGCCTGCTGTGATGCTATCAATAACCACTTCACAGACAAAATCTCTCCGATAAGAGCCAACTTGGATGCCGGCATTATGACAGAGGTGATAGTAGAGGCATCCAGCGCCTCCGCCTATGCTGTTACTCTGGATCAATTTGAGCCGGTTAGTACGGAGGATGTGGACAAACTCGTTGGTAGTATGAAAAGGATGACCTGCTCACTCAACCCTTGCCCATCTTGGCTGGCAGTCCAGGGGGGGG
>NW_024820823.1:0-1849 GCF_019175285.1 Sceloporus undulatus | reverse complement strand
TGTTCCAGGAGCAAAACATAATGCACTTGCCCCCTGATCCTTAGAACGTATTTTGGTACAGTTTTTGAAATCGAAACCACCACTCCCCCCCACCACCAACACTGTAGGCTCAGGGGACCACTGAAACTATAGCAGTTTAGTAAAGGAAAGGGGGAGAACCATGGCATTTGGCTTCAAACAATCCATTTTATCATTGACTTTCAACTCCAAGGTCCGATTTCCAAGAAACAGTCTGAAAGCCCTGAATGCTGCCTTAAGTCTGGTTACTGGGAGAAAGATGAGCTATAAATGAATATTCATCATCATCCTCATTTTGGGAAGTCTCCACCAAATGGAGAGCTGTAGGTGATGAAAAGATTGCTAATAGATTAGGGCTTCTCTAGTGCGGTGGTGGTGCTCCTGATTTTCACTGTGGGGAGGGCTGTGTTTCACGATAGTTGCCTTTGCCAGGTTTGCAAAAAGTTATATGGTAATGAGTATCTTTCTAGCTCCTCCAGCAAGTTTCCCCTTATAACTTTCCATGAACCACCAGATCTAAGGTAACTGCAGTAAAATCTATCCTAAAAACACCACACAGCCATCCTAGATCACAGCCTTGTGATTCTGAGCATTGCAATGCCTGTATGTATCTTAAGACTTTTAGGACAAAGTGACAGGCAGGACCTATTACAAACAAAACTTCACCTGCCAGTTCTATGGTCTTATTTATGTGACTGAACACAGACATGCAAGTACATGTGGGAAACAATCATTTACCTATATGCTTGCCTCAGGATCCCAAGTATACAGTCTAGAATAGGAAGTCAGAGCAACCACTGGTCAAACTTTTTAACTGAGAACATCATAGAGCCTCTACAGACCAGCCTGAAAGGCTGGCCTGTGGGCAGGGTCATAGCGTAGTGTCTGCATGCTTGATGCTGTGACTCCACCCCATCACACCATGATGCTGCACGTCAATTTACATGGGGCACGCCATCACACATAGTGTCCAAACAGCGCAGTGCAGATCAGGCATCATCATGCTGCCCCATCACAGCTATGACGACCCTTCCAGGGAGTGAAAAAGAAGCCACTTTTCAGGGCTTCTTTTTGCTCCTTGAGGAGGCGGTGGCATGTGGTTGCCACAGCCCCAATCCAGGTTAAAAAGGGGCGGCATCTAGCAGCCCATTTGTATAGCCCCATAGTCTCTTTTATTTGTCTCTGCTTGGACCTGAGCATGTTGCAGGACTTTAACACATGATGGTTTGAAACTAGAGCAGACTCCATAATCCACTGAGGAATGTTAACAATTGTGTCTTCTAAACTGCCACTTTGCCTAGCAGCCCAATTTTGATTTAAGCAACTGAAGAGGGTGGAAGCCAAAATATTTTGCTTATTAATTGAACAATTGTGTTCTGTTTGTTAATCACAGCCTTGGGAAAGTCATGTTCTCTCAGCCTCAAAGGAAGACAAAGACAACCGCTTCTGGAAAAAAATCTTCCTAAGAGAATCCTTTGATAGGAATGGCTTTGCCATTTTGCCTTAAGGTTATAGTTTCACCTTAGTTTCACATTAGGGTTTTAGTTTTGCCTTATGGTCACCATAACTCAGAAAGAACTTGGAGGCACAGAACAACAAAAATTCAGGTGGTGACTTCGCGTTACCTGAACATCAGCAGTGTGAGTCTCTCTTAGAGGTGAACCTAGCAGGAAAACTGCAAGCACCTAGCCGGCTGCAAATAATGGCTGATAGTGGGCTGTATCTACAGCCTGGTGAATCACAAACTGTACCAGTAGAGTTAAAAAATCAAAAATAAGGTTCAAGTTTTGCTGCAAAGGCTGATGGCTGAATGCTATCAGGATGGAGAGAC
>NW_024820822.1:0-1849 GCF_019175285.1 Sceloporus undulatus | reverse complement strand
GCCCAAAACGGGACTGTCCCGCCAGGGGGCGGGATATGGCAACCCTATATGAGGAGAGACTCAGGGAGTTGGGTATGTTTAGCTTGGAGAAGAGATGGTTAAGAGGTGATATGGTAGCCATGTCTAAGTATTTGAAGAGGTGTCATATTGAAGATGGAGCAAGTCTGTTTTCTGCAGCTCTGGAGAATATGGCACAGAACAATGGATGCAAACTACAGGAAAAGAGATTTCATCTGAACATTAGGAAGAAACATTAGGAAGAACTGGCAGTAAGAGCTGTTCAAAAGCAAAATACACTCCTCAGAGAGTAGTGGAGCCTCCTTCCTTCTTTGAAAGTCTTTAAACAGAGGCTGGATGGCCATCTGTTGGAGGTGTTTGGATTGTGAGTTCCTGCATGGCAGTGGATTGGACTGGATGGTCCTTTTAATAACCCTCCTCTAGACATGCTCCAGCTTGTCAACATCCTTTTTGAATTTGAATTGGCCTCTTCCAACTCTATGATCAACAGGCCTGATTATATACAGCCTGGGCAGATTATAGTGAAGCCTGATGCTTGACTCCTTGCTGAATAACACACTTCACTGTTATAGCTCTATTATTACACTTTAACTGCTCTAGCCGCCTCTTGTGGAATCCTGGTATTTGGAGTTTAGGGAGAGGTACTTTGAATCTTCATCCAGAGAGCTCTTAGGCTTTACTAAACTAGAAATCCATAGGAGGCAGCCATAGCAGTTAAAGTTGAATAATAGTGTTATAACAATGTAAAGTGATATTGATGCTTGTCTGGGGCAAGTCCCACCCTCTTTGATGCTGGCTCTATTAGGGAGTATGGGAAGTGACACCCTAAGGGGGGTGACACCACTTCTCCTCAAAAACCTACTTTTTTTTGGGCAGAAACAGGCTGTGGTATTCGTCTGTATCTCTTTAAAGTGCTTTAAGAGATGGTGGGAGTGGGGTGAAGTTCAGTAGGAGGAGAAAGGAGAGGCCCTAGAATTTTTTAAAATTAAATTTTAAATTTTAAAATTTTAAAACGTTAAAAATTGAAATTTTAGAAATTTTAAATTCTAAAATTATCTTTAAAAACATCACATTTAACCAAATCTTCACTATATATTTGTAAATATATTTAGGTTGTGTATATGCTATTGTAATTTGAAACTATAATTCTAATTTTGCCACTTGTTTATGTCACAACTATTGCCATGACATTCAATGGTAGATGGGAATTACGATTTATGAGTAAGATTAGTGCAAAGAAAAAAAAGCATTACTAAAGATTCTATATGGTGTGTGAATGGGTGGAGGAGGTCAATGGGGGTTGACACCATGAGTGTGATAGCAACCCTAGAGACGCCACAGGCATTACCTGCTTCTCTGAGGGAGAGAGAAAATTAATGATTTTAGGATGAGTCAGGTTATAATCAATCAACAATATTAGTTAGTTGATATCTTTATAGATACAGTGGACCCTTGTTATACGCTGGGGTTTGGTTCCAAGATCCCCCGTGTATAACAAAATCCGTGTATGCTCAAGTCCCATTAACTATAATGACATAGCAAAATGGCGTCCCTTATAAAAAATGGAAAATCAAGGTAAATTTATACTATTTTGGAACATTTTCAAACCGTGTATGCTTGAATCCGTGTATAAAAAATCCGTGTATAAGAAGGGCCGACTGTATATTTATATATCCATATCATCTATATCTATAAAAGTAAAGCATGCACCTTCAAGTTGCCGGTTGATTTATAGCAAACCCAATAATTTCATAGAGTTTTCTTGCACAATGAATATGTAGAGATAATTCATAGATCATAGAATCATAGAATTGTAGAGTTGGAAGAGATT
>NW_024820821.1:0-1849 GCF_019175285.1 Sceloporus undulatus | reverse complement strand
GTGGCAGAAGAAGGGGTTGGACTGGATCAGGGCCCTTCTTGGGGGTCTCTTCCAACTCTAGGATCCTATGATTCTAAGAGTGTTTTTGTCATTTGTGGTTTTTCTTCTTTCACGGCAGCATCACAATCGTGCTGAACCCGTGCGGCACAATGGCAGCAGTGCTCAGCCTGTGATGTCAAGGGTTCCATCTCCTTGGAGGCGGATGGGAAGGAAGCCTCCCTCTCAGAGTCGCCTGCAGGGAGGGAGGGAGGGAAGGAAGGAAGGAAGGAAGGAAGGAAGGAAGGAAGGAAGGAGCGGACGGAGAGCAAGGCCCCGTTCGGCCCCCGACTGGTGAGACCCACAGGCTTCTCGGGAAGGGCTTGCAGCTGCTTCACATTGCCAACTTCCTGGCCTGAAGGTTGCTGCTCTGCTCTGGCCTCCTCTTGGACGCCATCATCAGGCTCTTTGCTGTATAGATAGACACTTCCCAGGACCCTGAGCCTCAGGGCAGTAGCTTGGAAGCCGGGCTACAATCAGCCCAATGAATTTCAACAGGGAGAAATGTGGGGGAGTAAACCTGGGTGGTAAGAAGGAGAGGCACAGAGATAGGATGATGGGGGACTCCTGGCTCCATGGCAGTCCATGCGGAAGGGACCCAGGGGCACTACAAGCTGAACATGAGTCAACGTTGTGATGCGGCAACTGAAAAAGCCAGTGCAGGGGAACCCAGGGCCCAGAGGGAGGGGAGCATGGTGCCGCTCTATTCCTCTTTGACCTGGAGGGACCCTGCCTCCCTTTCTGGGCAGCAGCTCAGCTCAAGAGGGACCTGGAGAAGGTGGAGGTGACCCACGCGGGGCTTCGGAGGGCAAGAAAAGGAGCGGGTCACGAATCCTGAAAAGGACGGGGAGCCAGCGAAGGGGTGGCAATAGACGGGGATGTGGTTGAAATGGCGGCCAGAGAAGGCAATCTGGCGGCAGTGGCAATGGCAAGCACGTCGCACAGTGGATGAGGGCCAAGGGAATGTGCCTTTCAGGTATCATGTGGCTCCCCTTCTTTTCCTCCCATCCATCCGTTTTGAGAGACCCAACATGGAGCAATGGGTGGAGTGCTGGATTGTGACCAGGGTTCACTTCTGCAATGGGAACGCTGGTCTCTGGTGCTACGCAGGTGCAGTCCCCGGCCAGCCACACTCCCAATAGCTAAGCTAAACTCTGGAGGACTACCGACTTAGAGAAACTCCCACAACTTAAAGCAAGACATGTCTGAGGAGTGGCAGGGCAAAAAAGCAATCTCAGCCGCTCAGTCACACACAGACACACAGAGTAGCCCACAAGCAAAACATGAGGCAAGGCTGCGGTGTAGATTGCACCAGCCAAGAGCCACAAGAACAGGTGCAAGAGCATCGTCTGTGGCGCTAAGAGCAGAGCCATGGCTGCAGGACAAGGCAGGAGAAATGGCCACAGCGTCTGGTCCCCAGAAAGGCTGTTTCATCCAAGCAGCTACAAGAGCAAGGAGCGAAGCATGGATGCGCACTCCAGCTCCAAGCAAGGAAGAGGAAGGCCAAGCAGACAGACCCAGCAGCCGCTCAGAGCTGCAGTCCTGTCTGTGAAAAGCCCTTTCCTGCCACCACCTTTCTTCCAGACGAAGATCCCACCGTCTAACCTGCAGAGTTTGGGCCCAAGGGAAAGAGGGAGACCTTTGCTCTTGGGTTGTTATCTTTTGGCATTGGGTGCCATTCCTCCATCTGCAGGGAGATGACTCTCCTTGACCCATCTCTCTTCTAATAAACAAGGAGCAGAGGGGGCCGGGTGACCGGTGTTGGCCGCCTCTGGAGTGTCCCCCGCTGCGGTCAGCACCCCTTGTGCCCCCC
>NW_024820820.1:0-1849 GCF_019175285.1 Sceloporus undulatus | reverse complement strand
GTGAGTTATTCAGCCTGGAAGTTTATTGCACCCATTTTTCCCCCTGTTATGGGCATAGGAAGTTTTCTGTCAGACAAAAATGGCACTCCTCAGCACTGATTGGGGACGGCCTGGTGCTGAGTGCCAGAATAGGGCCTTTTTGAGGATGCTTTGGTGTGCAATAAAATCGATTTTTTTCTTGGTTGCATGCACCCACAAGCGTCCACTTCCTGTGCCCAAAACGGAGGGGGGGAACAGGTACGATAAACTTCCTGGTCTGTCAGAGAACTCTGATGCCCTATCACACTATAAACCCCAGGATTCCACAGAATAGCATCATGGCAGTGAAAATGATGCCAAGCTGCTCTAATTCTGCAATGTGGCTACACCCTTAGTCATTACAAGCTCAACATTAGGCAAGGCTGTAGCTTCTGTTCAGCTAATATTCTGTGAGAAAACCCTGATGGTCCCAAAGATGTGGGGTGGGGGGGAACCAGTTTGGGTTTGGGGGGGGTTATTCCTCGTATCCTCTAAGAATCATGAGGCTGAAAAGGCAACTCTCCTTTCAAAGGCTTCCTTTCAATAGACCTGGAGATACTTTCCCATGCAGCCAACAGTTGCCAGATGTTTCTCTTGTTGTGGAGAAACCTCATGCTGGGTGCTACTAAGCATTTAGCTGATCTAGCCTGAGGCAGATTTTTTCCCCAATCATTCATTCATTCTCCTAAAAGGTAGGTGGGTGATGGATGGAATTCAGAAAAAGGAACATTACAATAAATATTTTAACAGGCTTTATTGGCCAATATCCATGTATCACACAGATCTTTTTCACCTTTTTGGCAAAAGCATGTAACCACAGCATGAGTGCCATGACAAATTAACTAAAAAACACTGAAGGACACCATACAGACAAAATTAACATCAAGGAATTAATCAGGGAAAACTTAGCCAGAGCAATGCATCCTAATATTTCTCATTGAAAGCCAAGAAAGAGGATGGGGGGCAGTGACTTAAATACCCTTACCTCCATCATGTGATGCCACCTAGACCAATAACCCCCATGTTAAGCACACTGGTCTCCATTCACCTGGGGCCAACAAAGAGGCTTTCTCATATGCAACAGCATTTGCTGCACAGTTCTCATTATTTCATGGTTTGTCAACAATATTTTTATTATTAAGAGGCTCTGCCCAGTTCTGGGCATCCACTTGCCCAACAGCAAAATCTAGCATAAATGGAAGAGGGTCCTCTCCCTCTCCGACTGTAGTTCCCTGAACATAACAAAAAACCTGCAGGGACACTCTAAAATCATACTTGGGATGCTCCTAAGATAACCAAGAAGAGGAGAGGAGAAGGAGATTCTGTGAGATATTCCAAGCACAAAATTTAGATTTAGATTTGGATGAGGAGGACAATGACAATGACAATGATGGCGATGATGATGACAACAATGATTTTACAGGCACATGCATTTTGAATTCACAATTCCTGGCCTCTGAGGGAGAGAGAAGGTAGGCCCAATGCCATCAGGCCTTCCCTAAAGAAACTGAGCCCTCCCAGAAGGCATCTGACTCCATCCTGGCCTCTGAGGGAGGGAAAAGGTAGACCCAATGACATCAGGCCTTCTCTAAAGAAACTGAGCCCTCCCAGAAGGATCTGACTCCATCCCTCTATCCACCATCTTGAGGAAGAGGAAGGCAAGCCAGCTCCAACAGGCCTCCAAGGGAGAGCAGATCTGCTGGCCTTTCCCCCTTCCCCACTGCCATTCCCTTCTCCTTTTGTGTCTTGTCTTTTTTAGATTGTAAGTCTGAGGGCAGGGAAATGTCTAATTAACAAACTGTAAGCTGCTCTGATAGCCTTGGCTGAAGAT
>NW_024820819.1:0-1849 GCF_019175285.1 Sceloporus undulatus | reverse complement strand
AAAAAAGGCTAAAAAAACTATAATTTTATTTGAACAATGTGTTAAAAGCTAATCAAAAGCTAAAACCAGCTGTGAGGCTTATTCTGGCCTGTAAGCCACACTCTGAAAGTTAATACGCAGAACTGGGCTTGGAAACTGCAATTCCCAAAATAATACAGAACTATAACAATTCCTCTGCGTCTTACACCATGTATGGAAACAAATAAACACAATATTAATATAGTTTACAGAGTGCACAAACAGAGGCTTGGTTGAAAAGGGATGTACAGTATGCCCAAAACAGATAAAAGTATAAAAAGTAACAAAAAAAGACCAAACGTGTTTTGACAATTGTCTTCATCAGTGGTCCAAAGAATTAAGCCACCTTGTCAGGTAGAGCATGTGGAAACCAGCTGTCCTTTTGGTAAGTGGAAGGTCAACTAAGACCTTGAGTCGTGCCTAAGGCTGGGGTTGTGGCTGAATCCCAAGGCTGCTCTTGCCCCAACCAAACTATATTGGGAGGACTCTGGACTTGAGGGCCACTGGGCCCACCCCCAATTTAGATCCAGAGATGGTCTCCCATATCCCCCGACATTTCACAGATGGGAAAAGCAATACACATGTGGACAAGCAACACCAGAAGGTGGTGAGGATGGCCAAAGTTGTTTATGAGGAAGATCACACAAGCTAGAAAGGGCACAACAGTTTGCTTTTGCCACAGCCTCCTGGCAAGGGAAGACCTGGAAACTTCTCTCCTCTCCTCTCCTCTCCTCCCTTTTGAGTTGATGGTGTGCAAACTCCTTGGAAGTCATTTTGCAGCAACTCAAGAGAGCTGAGGAGAAGGGGCAAAGTGGGTGGAGTAGAGAGAAACTGGGACATTTTTGAAAGCCCCTGAAAAAGTAGGGTGACAGAAGATTAACCTGAACTTTCTCTGCCAAACTGGGACAATATGTTCTCCACTTGCTTTCATGAGCTGGCCCAGCAGTGACACAAATGAAATTAATAGTCAGGATGGCAACTCACCAAAGAGTTGTTGTACTTCGACAGCCTCTTTCTCTTTGAGCCCAACTCCCTCTGCTTGGCCTCTGTGTTGGCCATTAGGTGGGAAGGGGGGGTGGTGTCCTGGTGGCCCTGCACTTGGGTCTCTTCCAGCAAAATATACCCTAAAGCTGTGTACAAGGAAGCCGAGATGAAGTTCCTGAGAAAAGAGACTAGGGTTAGGCATGGTTTGTCAAGATATCCTGCATCACTCAAAGACACAGAGAACAGCATGCTGCTGGTGAGATACGCAGGTGACAGATGCCTCCTTTGGACCAATGCAGAGATGGGCATCCCCTTCCTCCCTCTGCACCAAACAAAGACCCATGGACCTAGCATAGATTGACTGCAGCTCCCCTACACAACAGATCACAATCATATCCCCTGTCCAAGCAAGAGTTAAACTACAAAGTGCCCTTCCATTACCCTTCCGAATGGATGGGGATTGAATCCAAGGCAAGTCCCATGATGCAGATTCAGGCAAAGCGGAGTGAGTGCAAATTGTATCACCACACCGGTGCATACCATGCAGATTCAACGATTTTAACTGGGACCCTTGCGCATGCTCAGTGGGGGTCTGAACGCATCCTGAACCTTTGCACTTCCGGGGTGAAGAAAGGAGCCTGGTTCCACTTCCACCTGAATGCTAGCCTCACCTGAATGACAGCTGCACCTTTCTTCCTCCTTTCTCTTTCCCCATCCCTGGCAGCCAAATACAAATGGGGTCCTCCGTGTCAGAGCCCTCATCCATTTCAGCCATGCCTACATCTATCCTCCTGTCATTCTCCTCATCTATTTCATCTACATCTCTCCTTCCCTTCGTAACAGTTGC
>NW_024820818.1:0-1849 GCF_019175285.1 Sceloporus undulatus | reverse complement strand
AACCAGGAGCATTTGTGATGGAGAGACTTTGCTGAGTCTTCTTAAACATTCACTATATCTGCTATGTTTGGAAGCAGAAAGTTAAAGAAACGTCTGTGCTTTGTTCACAGCTTGATAATGTTTCTTTTTTGAATTAGTACTACTGGAATCTTTTAATGAATTGTAATGTTTTTAACGTTTAATGTTTCAACTTTATAAATTGTTTTAAAATAACACATAAGTCCAATTTTTATGGGAAATGAGGAATGATGATGATGACAATAATTAAAATATTTCAATGTATTGTCTGATACGGAGAAAAGGTTCATATCCTGAATGTTACTCAGTGTCAGGGTGTAATGGTGTAATGAAGAGTTGTAAGCTTTTATGTATATAATTTTAAGATATATATATATTGCATACATGCACTGTACTGTGCTCCTACAAAGTGTAAATTTCTGCATGTAGAGTTACTCATTGATTGTTCCAATTGATCTCTGGGTTGAGATCATTTCTTTCATTGCACAATTTAATGCACAATGGATTGTGCAACTGAAGAAGTGGAACTGCTAATGTCAGCATTGGCTGAGAGTGCACATTTCAGTCCAATGTGCATCTGCGTACTCAATGGTATTGTGACTCTGTTTCCATGATCTTAAACTGACTGTGGACATTGAGCATCAAACAAAAATGTACTACCACTTACACAGGGGAACCTAGGCATACTTAAGACACCAACAGGACTCTAGCTGTCATCCTGTAAATTTAAAATAAGCAAGACACTTTAGACATATACAACGACATAACTCATTGTAAAAGATTATCATGCTTAATAAAGTGAAAGGCAGTAGGAAAAGATGAAGACCTCACTACAAGGAGGCCACTCATGGCTATGAGTCTGCAAAACTTGGGCAGAGCAATTAAGAACTGGGGCTCTTGGAAGTCTTTCATTCATAGGAATATCATAAGTCAAAGTCAACTTGATGGCAATAACTACAAAGATTTCTTGCCTGTTAGGAAGAAACCCTCGAATACTGACGACTCTGGCTCTTTTTCACACAGGAAATATAGCATGAAACCAACCTCTTGATTCTATGAAGCATGACAGGAGTCTTCTCTAAGCCTGGCCTTGCCAAGATAAATTCATTTAGATTTGCATATCCATCCTCATGCTCATTCACAGGACACTTTGATTTAATTACAGAGATATTTCCATCCAAGCTGGATCACTGGAATTTGAGTCAGCTTCAGTTCTTTGCTCCAGAAAGGAATTGGCCAAATATCCTTAGCACAAAGGTGATTGGTTTGGGCTCCCTATAATTAATGTTTCTTCTCACATACAATAGCGGGCATCTTTAACCAAAAGCCCTTTATCTCACAGGCAACATCTGTTTTTAGCAGTGCAGGATTTGTTTGAATGCAGCCTGCATTCTGCTGACAACAAAAGTTAAATGTACTGAGAATTCCAAAGATGGGTGTGTAGGACAGGCAGCTGCCTTATAAAAGCCCCTGGCACATGAATGTACAAATTAGTCAGGACAGAGTCTAAAAGTGACTTTCTTGGGCCTGAATCCAATTACTTTTCTCAAGTAGGTTAGACCAACTTACATAAGTGCTGAATCATCAATTGATTTAGTGCAATTCAACTGAAATGCAACTTCAGCTGAAAGCAAACCGGGGGGGGGGGGGAAGCCGGCTTACCTCTGGGGTTTCCACATTTGCAGGGAAAACCCACTAACTGCACCATCAGTTCCCATAATGGGTCAGCAGCCAATGCACAGTTCATATTGGCCCACTCCTGCTGTGAGGATGGATCCACCATAACAGAGCAATCGTGGCTACAAGCAGCCACCATGTCATTACTTTTTTT
>NW_024820817.1:0-1849 GCF_019175285.1 Sceloporus undulatus | reverse complement strand
TAAACCATTTAAAATGCTTCCAGATTAAAACCATAAATAATTGATACAAGGTTTTTTTTTAAAAAAACATTTTAAATAAAGCCACAATTAAAACTATTTTATTTCTTTTATTCATTTCTATCCTGCCTTTCTCTCAAAAATGGGATTCAAAGTGACTTACAGCTTGAAAAGCTACATTACTTTAATACCATGTATACATTGTGAAGTGAATTCGTCCCCAAAGGTTTAAATAGAAACCCACATTTTGGTTTGGTGCTGGAAGGAGAACAGTGTTGGTGCCACTCAGACCACCATGAGAAGGGCATGCCACAATCGGGGCATAACCACAGAGAATTGTTTCTGACTTATAGTGTCCCTAAAGTGAACCCATCATGCTTTTGGGAGGTGGAAGTTACTGAAAATAATTTTGTTGTAGAGAGGAAGAGGATGTTAAAAAATAATAACCTATAACAGGTTTCAAATAATTCAACTGCTGGATTTGTATCCAGAGATTGTCCTGTTTGTGCAAAGGGGTATTGCTGGCATGGGATGGCATAGGTCACATTGGAGGAAGAGCACCTCTGATGTTGTGGGAGATGTGGCTGGCCTCTGTAATATAGAGTAGATGTGCGAATAGAGGTGGCATCTGTGTTTGTGGCGAGGCACTGAGTTCTTGAAACAGAGGCTGGATGGATGTCTTTCAGGTTTTGGCTGTGTGCTAAGAATCATAGAATCAACTATGGAGTTTATCACACAAAGGAGACCGAGAGTTTATCCCATGAACAGCCTGGAAAAATTGAGTAATTATGTGAAACAATGTCACACGAAGTCGCACAAAACCCACCATTAAAGTGGCCAAAAAGAAGCATTAACACACATCTTTTTACTTTTGGGATTTCAATGACAATGCATTTCCGATATCACTTTATTTGTGCAATTGTGTGTGATAATCATTCAAGCAATTACCATTTTTGCTTTTACTGCGGGATGTTTTAAATGCACTTTAATCTCTCTTAAATGCCAAAATTAGCCCCAGTGTGATAAATTCCTATGAAAATAATGCAGGTTGAATCTGGGTTGAATCTCTGTTGTTCACATGAATCCCAAATACACCCAATTAAATTTTTTTTGAAAGGGCTGCCCAAAAAAAACACTCAGTCTGGGATAATCGACATCGGGTTTCCCCACAAGTTTTTTTAAATGATGTGCATCATCGGTAGCATGAATAACTGAAGTGAATAGATTGTGATAAAATGCTTCTTGCATTGAATGTGTTCTGAATGCTTTCACATTGTCAATTCCATCCTGCGCCTGTCAGCAACCGATCTTGCAAAGATGTGCCTCAGTGTGGTTCCAATAACAAACCTGGAATGTGTGAATAATTCACATCATTGTGCTAAAAAAGAGTGATGTGTGAATGACCCTATCGAGTTGGACAAGACCTCAAAGGTCATCCAATCCAACCTCCTTTGGCTATGCAGAAAGACAGCATCCAAGCCTTCCCTGGGATAGATGGCCATCCAGTCTCTGTTTAAAAACCTCCAAAGAAGGAGACTCCGCCACACTCCACACTTTTTGGGAATGCTTTAGTTAACTGAACATTGGAAGGGACTTCTTGACTGTAAGAGCAATTTGGCAATGGCATGGCAGTGGGGTTGGACTAGCTGACCTCTGAGGTCCCTTCCTCCTCTAATATCCTATGGTTCTGCTTTCCTAGGGGCTTCTGACTCAAAAGTGCTTGCAGAGAACAGCTGCAGCTTCCCGACAGAAGGGCTCTGGTGTGTGTATTAAAAAGGAAGAATGAAGGGAGTAAAAAGAAATGGAAAAAGGAAAAATGTGGCAGCATCTTTAAGATTGTCCCCCACCCCCC
>NW_024820816.1:0-1849 GCF_019175285.1 Sceloporus undulatus | reverse complement strand
TTGGCTGAACAGTGCTTGCCCAGATCTGAACCTGCAGATATCGAAAGAATGCACAGAATACCTGCAGTATATCCAGATCCAAAGTGATGATCTATACCCAGAGACATAATCATCTGCTTCACACATTACAAAAAAGATGTGGGTTTTGAAGAAGCTTACTGAAATTCCACACCTTTCCTACCAAAATGCCACCTTCCAGCTATTTCAAGACATCTCTCCTGAAACACTATGAAAACTTTAGAACTTCAAGCCATTCACAACACTCTTGCAACCAGCAGGAATAAACTACAGGTGGGGTTTCACCTTCAAAATAATTCACCTTCAAAAAGGTGAAACTGCCTTGACATCTCAAATTCAAATGCTTAACATCTGTGAAACCCTCAATCTTAACATACCTTGAAACCTTGAACGGGAAATAATGGAAGAAACTAGACCACCAAGGCTGAACAAATTTAACCCAAATACTGCAAAATGGATGACAACCCACCACAAGCAAGATAAACAGAATGGAAGACCCATGGCACCAAAATCTGATGCGTCTGCCTAATTTCTTTACATGGCATTGGACATTCAGGCAAAATAACCAGGAAACAAAAAGAAGGGATGGAGGGGAGGGGAGAAGAGAAAGGGATTTTTCTTGTCCTCTCCCTGATTCTTTACTGCTAGTGACATCCCTTCCTCTGGCAGCAACTTGCCACCATTTTTTCTCTTCTGGAGTCTGTAATGTATCCATTGTCAACTGTCATTTCCTCTCTACCATCTTTCCACCCCCCACCTTCTGCTATGCTTCCTTGCCTACTTACCCTTTAGATTACTTTTCTAACATCATCCAATTCATTCTGCTTCTTGTTTCACACTAATACTTTTTCTTGAGATCTGTGCCCCTACTGTACACAGTAATGAACGCTGCCCCCCGCCTGCTCCAGAGGAGATCGGCGTTATAAGGCTTGATCAGAGCATGAGACAAATCTCACACATTCCTCTCCTTGGTTTGTTCTTGTGTCTTGTTCTTAATCTTCTTTTTATGTTTGTGTTTTTTTATGGTATTACAGTGGACCCTTGTTATACACTGGGGTTTGGTTCCAAGATCCCCCGTCAATAACAAAATCCGTGGATGCTCAAGGCCCATTAAATATATTGACATAGCAAAATGGTGTCCCTTATAAAAAATGGGAAATCAAGGTTTGATATTTTAAATTTATACTTTTTTTGAACATTTTCAAACCGTGGATGTTTGAATCCGTGTATAAGAAGGGCCGATTGTGGTTACCATTTTTCCAACATGGTAATTATAAAGTCTTTTTTGCCCACCTCTCAATATGTAAATGTGCAAATTTGGGGAAATTCTTGGCAACAGGAAATGTTCACATACAGAATAACCTTCGAAGTGCCCTCTTCAAAGTGTAATTTACTCATGGCTTAATAACTACAATCTTGGATCAGTTTAGGATTTTGTCACTGCTTCCACTGTGTTAATAATAATAATAATAATAATAATAATAATAATAATAATAATAATAAATTAATAGTATTTAATTAATAAATAATAAAATATTTATTTGTAACCCACCTTTCCCTTTTGGAGGATCAAGGTGGGTAACAGTGAACCAAATACAGATTACATAAACTATAACAAAAACATTCCTTCAGTCTCTCCAACCCTCCCTACCTCAGGTATAAAATTAAAACAATAAAACCATGTAATCTACAATAACAATTAATTGACATGTCAATTAAAGCCTGGTTCACAGAAACCAAGAATCTGGAGGTGTAACCCTTCTCTCTTAATGAATGAACAATACAAAAACCAAATCTGTAATGAAATTAAGCAATTTTACTTAACAAATAG
>NW_024820815.1:0-1849 GCF_019175285.1 Sceloporus undulatus | reverse complement strand
AGGCATTGCATAATTGTCACTTGCTTTTTGTTGTTCTTTTGTTGTCTCTTTTATTGAATCATTTCCTGTATTGCTTTGTATTTTATATGTATTATCCTACTAGAGATGCCCCTTCCCCACCACCACTCCCTCTGTGTCGTGTCTTTCTAGATTGTAAGCCTGAGGGCAGGGAACCGTCCAATTAAAAAGATTGTATGTACAGCGCTGTGTAAATTTACAGTGCTTTATAAATAAAGGTTAATAATAATAATAAATAATAACAACCTTCTCTCCTCTCCCACTCTTCACTGGCTAAGTTATTTGGGTGCAGACTGCGCTTGCTTTTTGAACTCTGTTTGCACCAACTGAAATAAGCTTTTGACAAAGGGGACAAGTGGTAGAAAGAGAGAGAAAATGGTGTGTTTTCAAAGCAGCAGAAAAAGTGGGACAACAGAGGAGGATTAATCAGGATTGGTCCTGCCAAATTGAGACAGTTGGAAGGTATGCTGCAGCTAAATGCAACATGATGGCTCATCAGCACAGCTTGGAAAAGTCGGGGTTTTTTGTCATGCTGGCCGTGCTGAAAGTTGTAAAGTAGTAAAAAAAAAAAAATCCTCCAAAAACGCTATTCATAAAATAGATGTAGTAATCCCTTGTAATCCATGAGTTTTTGCTCTGAGCTAACCTTGCATATACAAATTAAAATCTACACCTGAGCTAGAGAATAACTTCACTTTGGTTATAAGTGACTCATTTTCTGACTTCTTTTTCATTATCTGGTTATAATTTTCCTCTCACACAAAAATCCCCTTGTATCCCTACTCCAATTTGAAGAACATCCATATAAAGACCATATAAAGGCCTCTTTGTAGACCTTTGATTAAAATACAAGCAATTAAATGTAAGTGCAGCATTGAATAACAACCTTTTCCACACTGCTTTTTTGCTTTGTTTTTAGACACATATTTATTTCCTAATTGTTCACACAATTTCACACAAGAGAACTGGTTTATGACAAGGTAGTTTTTGGTAGGTTTTTTTTAATGTGGAATAACACAACTATAATGGTGACAGTATGTGCTCATTTGAAGTTGAAAATCAAAAAGGAGAAATGGTTTCAGCAGGGAGATATTATAGAATGGATTCCTTAGAGTGCCAGTTGATCATGTGAATAAAGAGGAAAAAGCCCCTTGGAATGTAGGTCATGTTATAAAAATGGAATTAGGCCTTACCGCACATTTTATTGACTTTGTGATAATTTTTCATCCAGATTGGTTTATAGTTAGTAAAGAGCATTTTGTTTCTTTAATGACTGGCTCAAATAAAAGACAGATTGGAAAAAAATATCCCACCTCCTTTTCTTTTCTTTTTTAAAAATCTGCTCTATTTATGGTTTTGTATTTCAAGTGGTAATGAATACCATTTTTCTATATCACTTTCTCTCAAGGTGGAATTTTAAAAACATTAATCACAAAAGCTGAGCTGACTGAGTTCTTGTGTCTCTGTATTCTGAAACGCAAAATCCATTCTCTGATTTGTACTGGGTTTGTGAATGAAAGGAAAGCCTCGAAATGGCAATCCTTGAAAACATACATTAGATCTGGAATTTTTCAGTACTTAATTTTATGCTTCCATCAGTGACTGTGAACCCCTGATTTTGAATGATTGTTTATTCACGCTGTCTTGAGTTTCTTGAAGCCAACTCCATCCTCGATCCCTTTCAGTCTGGTTTCCGCCCAAGGCATTCCACAGAGACAGCTCTCACTAAGATCTCGAATGACTTTTTACAGGCCAAGGCTAATGGCCTTTACTCTGTTCTCATCCTTCTCGATTAGTCTGCAGCCTTTGACACCGTTGATCACTGTCTCCT
>NW_024820814.1:0-1849 GCF_019175285.1 Sceloporus undulatus | reverse complement strand
ATTTACGACACACAAGAAACTAACCTTTTGATTAATGAAGAAAAAACTAAACCATGTATAATAAGTAAAGGAGTTAGACAGGGTTGCCCGTTGTCCCCATTACTTTTCATATTAACATTAGAGCCTCTTTTAGCGGACATTCGAAATAACCAACTAATTGAAGGATTCAAATATAGAAAGGAGGAATATAAACTTAAAGCCTTTGCCGATGATTTGGTTCTAACAATTGCAAATCCAGTTGAAAGCTGTGAATACATTTTGAAAGCAATAAAGAAATTTGGCAGAGTATCAGGATATAGGCTAAATATAGACAAAACTAAAGTGCTAGGATTAAATCTAAACAAAGACGAAAAAATAATAATTGAACACAAAACGGGTTTCAAATTTGAGAAAAAAATTAAATATTTGGGATGTGAACTTTCAAATAACAATTCAGATCTGTTCAGGAATAATTACGAGAAGACATGGGGTATGATAAAGAGAGAATTGGCAAGATGGGATAAATTAAATCTATCATGGTTGGGAAGAATGGCAACGATAAAGATGATGGTTCTTCCTAAAATGTTATACTTATTTCAGACCCTCCCGATTATAATTAATGACATACCCTTTAAAACATGGGAAAAGGACCTAAATAAATTTATTTGGTGCAATAAGAAACCACGTATTAAGACAAAAGTGATTCAGGATGCAACTGAAAAAGGAGGTACTGCTTTACCTAACATGAATTGGTATTACCATGCCGCTGTGATGGATTGGGTAATTGATTGGATCAGATTAGATAAGAGAAGAACAATAAATTTGGAAAGAATCGATTTAGTTTATGGTTTACACGGGTACTTATTTTATGATAAAATTAAAGTTGATAAAAAATTTAATGATAATATAATAAGAAAATCTTTGATTAGAATATGGAAGAAATACCAAAAAAAATGGTGTTTGATTATTCCTACGTGGGCGTCTCCAAATGAAGCAATCCTTAATAGACTAGAGATGAAAGAAAAGACCTGGGTGACATATGAGCATTTAACAAAAGTGAAGGATGGTCAGAGAGAAATGAAAACACAAATTGAATTGAATTCGGAGGGTTATAAATGTGACTGGTTTACCTATAGGCAATTTAAAGAAAGATTCTTGATAGATAGAAAAACGGTTGGAATAGGCGAAACGGATAAACAACTAGAAAGAATTATTAAAAACCCAAAGAAACGAGTAGCAAATTGTTACAATTTAATTAGAGAGTATGAAATGGAAACTGAAGTGGTTAAAGATTATATGATAAAGTGGTCAAAGGATTTAAAAGAACCTATTCAACTTGAACAGTGGGAAATAATTTGGAAAAGACGATTGAAAGTATCACCCAGTACTGAAATTAAAGAAAACATCTATAAAACAATGTATAGATGGTATCTAACTCCTTTCAAAATATCCAAAATGTTTAAGAAAAGTAGTACCTGCTGGAAATGTAAAAAAGAAGTAGGATCATACCTCCACTGTTGGTGGAATTGCCCTGTAATAAATAACTTTTGGAAGGAGATTCATAAAGAAATAAAGGAAATCGTACCAATGAAAACAAAACTCAACCCGTTAATGTATCTTCTGAACATAACCGATGAATTTAAAGCTGATAGATCAAAAGACAGACTCCTATTTTTTATGATTGTAGCGGCAAGATTCTCTGTTGCAAAGAAGTGGAAACTGGAAGAATCACCCTCAATTGATGACTGGAAATTAAAAATGATGAATTTCTGTGAGATGGAGAAATTGACGACTCTGCTTGGAAAGGAGACATTAGAAGAATATCATAGAATCTGGGATCCATGGTTAAAATATATGAATTAACGAGATA
>NW_024820813.1:0-1849 GCF_019175285.1 Sceloporus undulatus | reverse complement strand
TATGTTTTTATTTGCGAGCCGCCTTGGGTCCCTTTCTGGGAGAAAGGTGGCATATAAATTAACTAACTTAATAAATATTTATAGATCATGACTACCACGTTGAATTATGCCTGGAAACAAACCGGTAGACAGTGAAGCTCTTCTATCTCTTCCTCTTGACTTGCTAATTTTAAAAATGAACAATAACCAAAAACAACTAAGAGAATGTAATGGGAAAGAAAAACTTCTCAGTCAAACCAGGTCTGCAGATGAATTTGTATTTATTTATTTAGAGTAACCTAACCCAATTTTGCCATATTAATTGAAAGTGTGTACAATTAAAGCACTGCAGTTGTTTCTGTACATGCGATACAAATTTTCTATCAGAAAAATGGTGCGGAAGAGGGGTTTGGTCAGAAGAAAAAAAGAAATACATATCTGACAGACAGACCTAATTATTCCTCTTGGTTGCCCACTCCTCATTACTTTAGATGACCATATTGATGAATCCAGCATCAGTAGCATGGTTTACTCTTCATTAAGCCAGAGAACTGACACGTTATGTGGGCATCAGGTTGCGTATAATGGCTGCATTTGCCTTTCTGATTATTTTATCCAGACAAATATATTTTGTGGACTGGAACAAAATCAATTTATCATAATAAAAGTGGTTCATCTGGCTTCATTGTGTCTTCCCTCTTGAATCTACTTTGTTAAATGTAAAATCTAATTCTACGTCAGCTTGTTATGCAGCTATGATAAACGTTGCCATTATTCTGTCTGATGAAAGAAGTGGATAATCACACTGAACAATGTGAGTCTGAAGTGAGGTTCCCATATTTTTGTCACCAGTCTTTTATTACGTAAGATTTAACACCTCATATCACATAGGCTTAATCAGCTTTCCTGAGTTGGTGTTACATTACTTACATTAGACAGAAATGGCTGGGACTGCATGGCACATCCTGAACAGCGTTGCCAGTTTCCGGGGAATTCCCTGGAATCCGGGGAATTTAATTTCTTTCCAGGGATTTTGACTGAATATTCTGGTAAATATTAGAGAATTCTTGGGATTTTGGTAAAACATTCCGGAGAATATCTTCGAGGCTTATTGGCAAAACTGATCCTGAAACCGATGCACAAGTGAGGGGGGAGGGCAAGGCCAATCCATGTGGCCTCCTAGCTCTTCTTCTCCCCCCCCCCTTGCTGTTCTTTCCCCTTCATGTGCTATGAATCAGAAAGCCACAAGAAAAGCAAGGAGAAAGTGCTTGGCATACCTTGTCTTTCTCTTCTGAAATGGTGCAGGCTTCAAAGGCTTAGCAAGTGAATAGGGGTGAGGAGAAAAAATGGAAAGGAAGTCTGGGAAGAAACCAGCTTCAGACATGTTACTTGAGGATCCCACAGAACTTGGAACTGTTGCAAAAACAGTAGAGTTGGTTGCCCAAATATGAATCAGACCTGTAATTGCAGGTATTGGTGGTACTATGTGTGCCTGAGGTTGGTGACTTCATGACCCAACAACAAACGAGCAGCAGGCTTACACTTAGACAGACTAAACAAAAGGGGAACAACAAAAGATCTGTGTAATAACTAGACTATTTCTATTCACAAGATATATATATATCAAGGTACATAATTACAGGAGACATCAATGATAGCCAATATATACCATTAAACAGTACCAGCATTCTTCTTATCAGTCAAGCCAAGCTGTTTAATGGTGTAGAAGTATGGAACACACAATGTACTATATTAATCCGGTTATGAAATTAATATGCTGATGAAGACCCTGGTGAGTCGAAACGGCCACACAGGACTCCGGAGGTAGCCGTCCCATCTGAATTCAACCTATAAGGACCCTGCTACCAGC
>NW_024820812.1:0-1849 GCF_019175285.1 Sceloporus undulatus | reverse complement strand
CTGTGTAAATTTACAGCGCTTCATAAATAAAGGTTAATAATAATAAAATAAATAAATGCCAGCATTGTGGGAAATGTTTTTCTCAGAGGATAAACCTAGTGACACATCAGAGAGTCCACACAGGAGAGAAGCCACACAAATGCCAGCATTGTGGGAAATGTTTTTCTCAGAGGATAAACCTAGTGACACATCATAGAGTCCACACAGGAACAAAGCCATACAAATGCCAGCATTGTGGGAAATGTTTTTCTCAGAGGTCAACCCTAGTGACACATCAGAGAGTCCGCACTGGAGAGAATCCATACAAATGCCAGCATTGTGGGAAATGTTTTTCATCAAAATCAAACCTAGTGAGACATCAGAGAGTCCACACTGGAGAGAAGTCACACAAATCCCAGAAGTGAAATGACATTATTTTTCTCAAGAAGGAATACAAAGAATATATTTTCAATCCACTGGTGATAAGAAAAGGCCCTTGTGATTTTGTGTGTTAGGTTTGTCTGTCCATATGTCTAAGTTTTAAAGTTATATTTTGTTAAGTTTTGGTTTTAATTGCTATCAGTATATTTCTTTGCTTTAGTTTATTAATTTGGCTGGGGATTATGGGTTGTGGAATAGATTAGCTAGATAGAGGGGTGGGATTTGTTGCAGCTGACTAGAATAGTTGGAATTTGTGGGATGCTGGATGAAGAAAGTTGGTAGTGGGTATTAACATGAAGAGGGCTAGTTTCTGGGCATGGCAAAGGGGCTTTTTTTACCTATGAGGCGTAGACTGTGGGAATTGGAGGTGGGGGCTAGGTTTGGAAGAGGTTGGAGTTTTAGGGATTTAATGTATTCTTTGGCTTGGGGAGGGCAGCTCTGATTTAAAAGCTGAATTTCTCACTATGTGTTCTTAATAAAGTTCTTTGCTGTTTCAACACACTGGACTCATTGATGGACAGAAGTTGTGAATTTGCACAAAATTGACACTTTCTTTTCTCTTCAGTCCTCAGCTCCATTCCCAGCCATAAGAACAGAGGCAAAAACACACACACACACTCAGAGAAACAGAGCTATATGTACAAAGCAGAGCCTTCCCAGCCTTTCTCTCCTGAGTCTAGCTCCGCTGGTTGGGCTCCATTCAGGAAGGAAGGAAGGAAGGAAGGAAGGGTGTACTTCTTTCCTTCTTCCAAAGGCCGAGAGTGGAATAAGCAGCAGCAGCAAGGGCCTTGCGATCCCTGCGCATACTCAGGAGGGGCCTTTGGTTGCTAATGTACATGCAGAGTTTCAGCCGCTGAAGCCATTGCTGCCCTCACAGCCTGTTCTGAGGGAGGGAAGTGGAGGATAGCCCTTGTTCTTTGAAGGATTGGCTGGAGGGTCTTCTGGGGGGGGGGTTGGGGTGTTGTAAGAAGGGATGAAACCCCGATCTCCCCCCAAAGAAAGGCAGGGGACCTGCCAGTCCGCCTCTCCCTCTTTCCTTCCCTGCCCCCTCCTTCGGGGGGGTCCTTGGGGCCCAGGTACTTGGGAGGTTATTATGAGAAAAGAGGGCAGGGGGGACCCTTGGAGAGAGGCATGGCCATGGAGTGGAGGGGGATTTGAAGGTAAAAATGGGTTTGAGGAGCCCCCTTCCTGTTGGAAAGTGGGGCAGAGGAGAGACCCTCCCTTCTGATGCCTCATTTGGGAGAGACTTTTGTGCCAAATAAAGAACCTCACACAGCATAGGCTTCAATAGCATTAGATCAATCAATCAATTTTTTTTTATTAATGCTTAAGCCAAAGGCCATTCGCATGATTAAAATGTAAAACCAATGACAGAAATTCAGAATTATAAATTGCTCCATAAAATAACTAACATCCAAATTTTATACAT
>NW_024820811.1:805-1849 GCF_019175285.1 Sceloporus undulatus | reverse complement strand
TCATACCTTACCCATTTGTCTTGGCTTAGCTGGACCCAGTTACAAAACGCTTCCTTTATGGATGCCCATTTCGGAAGGAGTGGACAACATTTAGGTTTAATATTTAACCAATACTCTTAATTGCGTTTTAGAATTTAATTTAGTATAAAATAGATATCTATACCATCCAAAAAGAAGTTCTAGTCCCTTCCTTCCTTCCTTTCTACCTCCCTCCCTCCTTTCCTGCTTTTTTACTCCCTCTCTCTTTTCCTTTCTCCTTTACTCCCTTCCTTTCCCCCTTCCTTCCTTCCTTCCTTCCTTCCTTCCTTCCTTTTCATTCCCTCCTTCTGTTTTTCTTTCTTTCTTTCATTCCCTCTGTCCTTCCCTCCTTCAGCCTTCCCCTCCTCCCTTCACTCCTTCCCCATACCTCCTTCCTTCCCTTCTTCCCCTTCCCCTCCTTCCTTCCCTTCCTCCCCATACCTCCTTCCTTCCCTTCTTCCCCCTTTCCCCTTCCCCTCTCCCCCCCTCTCTTCCTATGAAAGAGAGGGCTCCCAATAATCCAGAACTAGACTCTAAGAGCCAGAACAGGCAGAGGATGATGATGGGTCTTTGCTGGTGCATGAGACTGGCATGGCCCTTCTGCTGCTGCCATCCTCCTCTCTGTCCAAGAGGCAGCTCTAGTCTCAGGGGGAAATCTCCTTTCCCCCTTTATTCCTTCCTTCCTTCCTTCCTTCCTTCCTTCCTTTCATCCTTCCTTCCTTCCTTCTACCTGCTATCTGCAGCAGAGAATGGGAGGATGATGATGAACCAGCTCCCTGTTGATGAGCCCAGCAGCAGGCCAAAGAGGCAAAACCAGCAGCAGAGAGTCCAAAAAGGCTGGCAAAAGACAGTTCTAGTATGGTTATTTTATAATAAAAAATGGTTATGTTAAATAGTAATTTGTGTGTCCATGCACTTTGCTTTGTTTTTTCTTCAGACCTTTTGATCTCCCAATTTCTCAGCTGCTTTTAATAATGTACCAGTTTCTCTTTCCCTTTTCCCCTTCATCCTCAGCTTCCTTCCATT
>NW_024820811.1:0-705 GCF_019175285.1 Sceloporus undulatus | reverse complement strand
GAGGATGATGATGAACCAGCTCCCTGTTGATGAGCCCAGCAGCAGGCGAAAGAGGCAAAACCAGCAGCAGAGAGTCCAAAAAGGCTGGCGAAAGACAGTTCTAGTATGGTTATTTTATAATAAAAAATGGTTATGTTAAATAGTAATTTGTGTGTCCATGCACTTTGCTTTGTTTTTTCTTCAGACCTTTTGATCTCCCAATTTCTCAGCTGCTTTTAATAATGTACCAGTTTCTCTTTCCCTTTTCCCCTTCATCCTCAGCTTCCTTCCATTGCAAACTCTCCAATTATCCCAGTTAATCTTTTCCCTTCCCACTGTCTTGAATTATCTGTATTCCTGCACGGCCGAAGAGGGTTGGCTTATATCACCCTTAGTAGTAACTTCCAGTTCTCGGATCCTAGGTATTCCTGCACAGCCAAAGAGGCTAGGCCTATATGCCCCTTAGTAGTAACTTCCAGATCTCGGGCCCTATGTATTCCTACCCAGCCAAAGAGGGATGGCCTATATAACCCTTAGTAGTAAATTCCAGCTCTCAGATCCTATGTATTTCTGCACGTCCGAAGAGGGTTGGACTATATGGCCCTTAGTAGTAATTTTCAGCTCTCCAATCCTATGTATTCCTACGCAGCCAAAGAGGGATGGCCTATATAATCCTTAGTAGTAACTTCCAGCTCTCGGATCCTATGTATTTCTGCACGGCCGAAG
>NW_024820809.1:1202-1849 GCF_019175285.1 Sceloporus undulatus | reverse complement strand
TTGGTTATGAGTCATCTCCTGGTGCCACACAGCATGAAGCATCCTCTGCATTTAGCTTGCATCATGCCTTGGGCTCTGACTCATGACTCTATGGCAGTCTCACAGAAAATGATGCCACTTTTCAATTAAATAGTTTTACATATATTTAATGGAATATTTTTCAACGGCCTGACTATCTGCTTCTACTGATTTCCTCATGGCATCTCCCCTTCAATCTCTTCTTTAGTAGCTCCTATGAATAAGGATACAATCATTGTATGGATTTGGGGCATCCAGAACAGGGTCATGCTCAGGTCACTGACACCAACTTTATTAATTTAATCTCAAATAGGGAGGGGTGAACGTGGGGCTAAATCTTGGGGTAACACTTTCCTCTCTTAACACTGAGATTCAGTCTTGTCTGTCATTTACAGAAGAATTTGTCAGTCAAGAGAGAGTCCATACAAGAAAGAAGTCACATAAATGCCAGCACTGTGGGAAACATTTTGCTTACAAGTCAGTCCTTGTCAAGCATCTGAGAGTCCACACCGGAGAGAAGCCATACAGATGCCAGCATTGTGGGAAATGTTTTGCCGATAAGTCAGTTCTAGCCATGCATAGGAGAATCCACACAGGGGAAAAGCCATATAAATGCCAGCATTGTGGGA
>NW_024820809.1:0-1102 GCF_019175285.1 Sceloporus undulatus | reverse complement strand
TACAAATGCCAGCATTGTGGGAAAAGTTTTTCTGACAAGTCAGCCCAAGTGAAACATGAGAGAGGCCACACAGGAGAGAAGCTACAGAAATCCCAGTATTGAACTACCATTATATTTGTCAAGAAGGAATACATAGAATATATTTTTAATCCTGAGGGAATAAGAAAAAGCCCTTATGATTTTTTTTATTAGCTTTGTCTGTCCATATGTCTGTTTATGTTTTAAAGTCATATTTTGTTAAGTTTAAGTTTTAATTGGTAATAGTATAGGTAATTGCTTTGGGTTGTATATTTGTCGTGGATTGTGGATTGTGGTATAGGTTAGGTAGATGAGGGGTGGGATTTGTTGCAGCTGGATAGAATGGGAATGGACCACAAGTTTGCAAAGTGTGAGATGTTGTCTGAAGAAAATTGTGGGGTATTAACAGAAAGGGCTAGTTTGTGGGAATGGTAAAGGGGGCCTTGTTACCTGTGGGTCTTAGACTGTGGGAATTGGGGTGAGGCTAGGTTTGGAAGAGGGTGATGTTGAACGTTTGGGTTTTTAGTGTATTGTTTGGATTGGAGTGGGCAGTTCTGGCTTAAACACTGGATTTCTGTGTGTTCTCAATAAAGTTCTTTGCTATTTCAACACACTGGACTCTTTGATGCGCAGAAGTTCTGAATTTGCCCAAACTGACCCTTTCTTCTCTCCTCAATCCTCAGCTCCATTCCCAGCCATAAGAACACAGACACAAACACACAAACATACAGGATAAACAGAGAGAGCTATATTTCAAAACTAGTGCCTTCCTTTCCTGGCTTTCCCTCCTGAGTCCAGCCCTGCACCTTGGCCTCCATTGCGGTCTCCTCAAAGGAAGAAAGGAGGGAAGGAGGGGGAGGCCGCTGAACTCCCGGTGCATACCTTACTTTCCCGCAAAGGCCACCAGCGGAATAAGCAGCAGCATCTAGGCCCTGGCAATCCCTGCACTTGCTGAGGAGGGGCCTTTGGGGGCTTATGGCCATGCGCAGTCTCAGTCCCTGAAGCAATGGCTGCCCTCACAGTCTGTTCTGAGGAGGGAGGGATGTGAGGAGAGCCCTTGTTCTTTCAGAGGAATGGCTGCAGG
>NW_024820808.1:0-1850 GCF_019175285.1 Sceloporus undulatus | reverse complement strand
CAGGGAAAATACATACTCTCAAGTAGGATAATGCATATACAGTACATAGCAATACAGGAAATGGTTCAATAAACAGGCACCACAAGAACATCAAATAGTAAGCGACAATTATGCAATATTTCCATGATTATTTTGTTTACCTCTTTCCAAAAGATCTTAACATTGGGCAGGTCCAAGACATATGGTAGAAAGAACCATAGTGGCTATTACACCTCCAACATGTCTCTGATTTATTTTATTTTTTTCATTTTTGCTAATCTGGAAGGTGAGAGGTACCATCTGTGTAACATTTTCATATAGTTTTCTTTCATATCAATACAACATGTAAAATTTAAGTCCTTCTCCCATGCCTTTTCCCATCTTATCTAATTGTATATTTCTACTGATGTTTTTTGCCCATTCAGTCATGCAGTTCTTTATTGTTTCTTCTTCCAATTCCAACTTTAAACACATTCTATATAATCTTCAGATGGTTCCCCCTTTATTCTTACTTATTACAGTGGTACCTCGGGATACGAAATACCCACGTTACGAAATTTCCGGGATACGAAAAAATCCCATAGGAAATAACTGTTCCGGGTTACGAACGTTTTTTCGGGTTACGAAAAATTTTTTGGTGCTTTTCGGCGCTATTTCACACGAAATCGCGGCTTTTCCCCATTAGCGCCTATGGGTTTTCGGCTTACGAAGGCTTTTCGGGTTACGAAAGCGGCGGCAGAACGAATTAATTTCGTAACCCGAGGTACCACTGTATTTCATCTGGTTCCATTTTCTCTGTTGTTATTCCCTCTTGTTTTAGATCTTTTCTGTACTTCTCTACTTAGGGATGCTATATCCCGCCTGCAGGTGGGACTGTCCCGGTTTTAGCGGTCCCGGCCCGGTCCTGGCCTGGTTACCGTGGATTCATGCTTTTGGACCCGGCCCCTGAACCGGGTGCACTCATGTGGCCACTGTGAGCGTGTGGCCGCTCATGGAGCCGGCAGTCTGGCCGGCCAGCCAGCTCCTCCGCCGCCTCTGTCTCCATGCGCTCCCGCAGAGGCTACCCACGGCCGCCACCTCTTTCTTTTCTGCGTGGCCATGTGGCCATGCTACCCTCCCTCTTCCTACTCCTACTCCTACTCCTCCGCTCTGCCTGCCTACCTCCTCCTCCTCCGCGCGCTCCCACAGAGACCACCCGCCACCTTTTCCGCGCGGCCATGTAGCCGTGCTGCCCGCCCTCTTCCCCCTCCTCCTCCTCCTCCTCTGTGCTGCCCGCCTACCTCCTCCTCCTCCTCCACCTCCACCTCCATCACACGGCCGCGCCGCCCGCAGCACTTGCTTCGGCTGAGGCCGGCGCCAGCTCGCGCTTGCTCTGGTTGCGCACCTGCGCACAGGGCTGTAAATGAAGCGCTCATCCCCTGGCTTGAGGCTCGCTGGCCAATGGCAGAAGAGCGAGGGCGGGGCTGTTTCCAGCCCCAGCCCACCATTGGCCAGCCTCAAGGAGGAGGCGGAGCCAAGGAGGAGGAGGAGTGAGCCTTTGGGCCGGGGGAGGGAAAAGCACCCTTTCTTGGCGCATGGCGAGGAGGAGGAGGAGCGGGAAACGGGGAGAAGGAGGAAGAAGAGGAGGAAGAAGAGCAGGAGAAGAAGGAGGTGGGTGCCCATTTATATTAACATTTTTTAAAAATTATCAATTTTTTTAGCGTGTCCTCCATTTAAAAAAAGTGTCCTACATTTGAAAATGTTGTCCTACATTTGTCCCGGTTTGGAGGTCCTGACTTACGGCAACCCTATCTCTACTAGTTGTCTGTACGAGAACTGGCTCAATCTTATATTTTCATTTTCTAATTCCTCCCTAGTTTTCATATGTAAAT
>NW_024820807.1:0-1850 GCF_019175285.1 Sceloporus undulatus | reverse complement strand
AGACCATATCAAGTGTTTATACCTGACCCTAAAGGCCAGGGACAGTTTAGGGATTCTGTTGGTCTACAGACCACCCCGTGCGCTAACAGACTCCCTGGCCGAGCTGACACAGCTGGTCTCGGAGCTGGTGTTGGAGTCCCCTAGGCTTCTTGTCCTGGGGGACCTCAACATCCCCTTCGAGGCCGGTATCGTTCCAACTGGTGCAGCTCGGGAGTTCATGGCTACCATGACTGCCATAGGCCTGTCCCAATTGGTCACAGGGCCCACGCATTCCGCTGGTAATACACTCGATGTTGTCTTCTGTACAGACATGGATTCTCAGTGGGCAGAGGTAACCAACATCTCTGCCCTGTCATGGATGGATCATTTCCTGGTTGAGGCTAGTATCAAGGCTACTGTCCAGATCCCCCCCCGGGGGTGGCGGACCTATTAGAATGGTCCACTCTCGAAGGTTGATGGAAACCAATAGGTTCCAGGAAGCCTTAGAGGGCTATCTGGTTGGAGCTGACGGCGATTCTGTTGATGCCCTAACACCTGGGATATTGATCTCTCCAGGGCTATACACAGTATTGCTCCCAAGTGTCCTTTCCGGCCTGCTTCCAATAAAAAGCCCTGGTATACGGAAGATCTCAGGGCAAGGAAGCGGGCTGTGCAACGACTAGAGCGAAAATGGCAGAGACATCGGCGCTTATCCGACAAGACACTCCTAGAGTCTCTTTTGAAGGCCTACGGAGTGGCAATTGGTGCAGCTAAGAATTCGTTCTATGCTGCACGAATTGCGTCCGCGGAGTCGCGTCCGGCAGAGCTGTTCAGGGTTGTGAGAGAGCTCACTCAACTGGCTCCCCCCCTCCCCCTGAACCCACTACTGGAACCATCTAAAGCCTGCTGTGACGAGTTTAACAACTTCTTTGCAGATAAACTCTCTCGGCTAAGAGCCGATTTTGACGCTGTTATCGGTTCAGAATCGAGAGTAGAGGCGTCCAGAGCTTCCATGGACTCAGTTGTAGTGGATCAGTTTGAGTCTGTTAGTACCGAGGATGTGGACAGGATCCTCAGTAACATTAGGAAGACGACCTGCTCTCTCGATCCCTGTCCTTCATGGCTGGCAGTTCAAGGGGGGAACGGCAACAACAGAAATGTTGCGTCGTATTGTCAATTCATCCTTCAGGGAGGGCCTTTTCCCATCTAATCTCAAAACGGCCATCGTAAAACCTTTACTAAAGAAGCCCTCCCTTGACCCCCTAATTCGAAACAATATCAGCCTGTATCACTGCTGCCATTTTTAGGGAAGGTGATCGAGAGAGCGGTTGCCTCCCAGCTACAGAGGGTTTTGGAAGATACGGATTATCTGGACCCATTTCAAACCGGCTTCCGGGTGGGCTATGGGGTTGAGACTGCCATGGTCGCCTTAGTCGATGATCTCCGTCTGGGCATGGACGGGTGAGCGTGCCCCTGTTAGTGCTCTTGGACATCTCTGCAGCCTTCAATACCATCGACCATGGTATCCTTCTGGATCGCCTGGGAGAGTTGGGTATTGGGGGCACTGCTTTGCAGTGGTTCCAGTCCTACCTCTCGGGTAGATTCCAGATGGTGGAGCTGGGGGACTGTCGCTCCGATAAGAGGGCCCTTACATCTGGGGTCCCTCAGGGAGCGATTCTGTCCCCTATGCTATTTAACATTTTCATGAAGCCAGTGGGAAAGATCATCCGGTGACACGGGGCGCGGTGTTATCAGTACACGGATGACACCCAAATAGTTTTCTCTGTGTCTCCAACTGATGCAGTGACTAGGGATGGCATCTCTCCGCTCAATGCCTGTCTGGAGTCGGTAATGGGCTGGATGAGGGAAAA
>NW_024820806.1:822-1850 GCF_019175285.1 Sceloporus undulatus | reverse complement strand
CTTCTTCCTCCCAGACTCAAGGCTGAGGCTCCCCCTCCCTCCCTCCCTCCCAGAGACAGAGACCCAATCCAAGGAGGAGGAGGGCAGGGAGGGCCCAGGGGTGGGACCATACAAATTTGGGACCAATGGGGAAAGAGGGAAAATGTAATTTTTTTCAGCTCTCTTGCAATTTCACTGCACTGCCCAGCAGGTGGCGGTGTTTCCTTCCCTCGAGATTGAGACCCCGCCTCTCTCCCAGCATCCATGGAACAGACACACACAGCGACTGAGGTTGAGAGGAATAGTGGGTGTGGTCAAGGGTGGGGCCATGCAAATTTTGGGCTAATAGGATGGGAGAATAGCCTCAAAGTCTCTCCTGGGGCTGAAGAGTGCCCCTGGAGGCGAGGCTGTGAGGGCAGGGAGGGTTTGGGTTGGGGGCCATGGTGAGGTCCATGGGTGAAGGAGGCTTCTGGGGCCAGAGGGGCAGCGGAGGAGGAGGGAGAGCTGGGGCCAGGCCAAGGTCTCACTGTGGCCTGGAAGGACATCCCAAGGAGAGGGGTCTCTGGGTGGCCAGAGAGAGAAGACATGCAGCATGGATGGTTTCTGCTGCTTTTGGTGGAGAGGGTCTTCTAGGGTCATGGTTTTTTTTGGACTGAATTGTCTGAGATGTGTTTTTGCAGATGAAGAAGAATTGTATAGTAGATTTCTCTTGGCATTGTCAGCCTTTTTGTATCTTGTTCCAACAAAAAAGGCAGCAGAGCAATGGCCCCCATCAGTTTCCTTTCTCCTTGTTGGAGGCCATCCTTGAGGGAGCCTTGGACAAAGGACTTTGCAAGAGCTCTTCTCAAAGGAGGTGACTCTGTGGATGATGGGCTCAACAGTTGCTCAGTCATGCGCAGGGTTTGCACCACTTCCAAAGGCATGTCAATCATTTCAATTAATTCCTTTTGGGAAAGGACTCTCCAGTGGTTCCCTATGGAAAATTGTTCTCCTATGATGATGATAATAATAATAATAATAATAATAATAATAATATTCCACTTAATCCC
>NW_024820805.1:0-1850 GCF_019175285.1 Sceloporus undulatus | reverse complement strand
GGAGGCTCACCATTTCCTCCAAAGGAGGACAGGCTTGAAGGCCAGGGTTGCAGTCGGTCCCTTGGAGAGGAGAGATCACTGAGGAAAAGATGGGTGAGGGTAAACCCAGGAGGAAATGGATGGAAAACAGGATGATGTGAAAAGACCTTCCTACTGACACTCATAGAAGAAGTCTGGAACTCAGTGCTTTGCTTCCCAGATTTTAACCTTCACACAAACATACAATTGTCTAGGCCATATAGCAGTATCATCCCAAATCCACAAAACTGTGATATCTGATATGTTTTCTGGATGTGAATATACCATTTTAAAGGTGCTACAGAGGAATCATAAAGAGAAGGCCAATGGACTGGGCCCTTATTTTTTTAGTTTGCTACCTCTAACAAAGGTGAAGATAAATATTGTAAATTGGGGCAGCTCTGGCATATTTTATCTTAACATCATCTATATGTTTCCCTGGTGCAAAAGCATGGAGGCTTCCTGAGATATTCAGTGTTCTCTTCCAAAGAAAAGGGGCTTGTAGCCTCACAAAGGATTCGAGACAAACTGGATTTCAAAGGCAGTAGCTTTTTGCTTGCTAACAGAAGTTAAAGTTTATTTCCTGGACTGAATTCTGAAGTGATGAAATAATATTTGGGATGCACCATGTGCTTTCCTCCCCTTTTCTTAAGTCACTCTCTTTACGAGGGCTAATTTCTATTTCAGGTGACCTTTGCGGATGTGGCGGTATATTTCACAGAGGAAGAATGGAAATTGTTGACGAATAAGCAAAGACTGATGTACAATTCTGTGATGATGGAGAATTATGAAAATGTGGCCTCTGTGGGTAAGGAACTTGAATTTATTGCCCTTCCTATGAAGACTGAAGGCCCTTTCATACTACATTATCACAGTGCTATGATTCCACTTTAGAATTATAGAATCATAGAGTTGGAATAGACCACAAGGGCCATCTTCCATGCAGGAATACACAGTCAAAGCACCCCAGAGATTTGGCATTGCAGCCTCTGTTTAAAGACCTCCAAAGAAGGAGACTCCACCAAACTCTGTGGGCGTATATTTCACTGTCAAACAGCTCTTACTGTCTGCAAGTTTCTCCTAATGTTTAACTGGAATCTCTTTTCCTTTAGCTTGTATCCATTGTTCTAGGTCCTTTGCTCTGGAGCAACAGAAAGCAAGCTTATTCTATCCTCAATATAGAATCATAGAATCATAGAGTTGGAAGAGACCACAAGGGCCTTCCAGTCCAACCCCCTGCCATGCAGCAAATCCAAATCAAAGCATCCCCGACAGATGGCCATCCAGCCTCCATTTGAAGACCTCCAAGGAGGGAGACTCCAATACACTCCGAGGGAGTGTGTTCCACTGTCGAACAGCCCTTACTGTCAGGAAGTTCCTCCTAATGTTGAGGTGGAATCTCTTTTCCTGCAGCTTGCATCCATTGCTCCGGGTCCTAGTCTCTGGAGCAGCAAAAAACAAGTTGGCTCCCTCCTCAATATGGCATCCCTTCAAATATTTAAACAGAACTATCATATCACCCCTTAACCTTCTTTTCTCCAGGCTAAACATCCCCAGCTCCCTAAGTCGTTCCTCGTAGGGCATGGTTTCCAGATCTTTCACCATTTTAGTCGCCCTCCTTTGGACACACTCCAGTTTTTCAATGTCCTTTTTAATAATAATAATAATAATAATAATAATAATAATAATAATAATAGGTTTTATTTATATACCGCCCAATCACTGGGAATCCGAGCGGTTTACAATAGAGGGGATAACAGACAGTTCCATGCCCACTGGCTTACAATCTAAAAGACACGACACAAAAGGAGAAGGGAATGGTGAGGGGGGAT
>NW_024820804.1:0-1850 GCF_019175285.1 Sceloporus undulatus | reverse complement strand
GAAGGCAACACCCATTGCCTTGTGATCCCAGGGTTAGACTGCTTCTGTACATGGAGGCTCAATTGTAGCAGCAAATCCCCAAAAGTTTGTGTGTGTGTGTGTGTGTGTGTGTGTGTGTGTGTAACGGAGCATTCCTTGTTTGTCCAGTGATTCTGCTCCAGCTGCAATATTCCATATGAGCCCACTGACAACTCAGTACTGCAAGGCAACCCAGTGGCAGGGGATTCTGGGGATTGCAATGCAAAAGCAGCTGGCATTAATTCTGTGTTACAGAAGTTGTGAAGGTGCTTGACTGCTTCTTGTTTGGGCTAGAGTTGTCAACATGGACTTGGACATGGTTGTTGTTGTTGTCGTGATGGTGGCGGGGATGATGGTGTTTCTCCGAGGGAATCAGACTGAAGTCCGGACCTGCTTTGGCCCCGTCTTTGCACCGGCCTGTTACTTCTGCTGCTCTTCTCTTGCCTGCGTTTCAGACATCTGCTTGCAACTAGAGGAGCATTCGTTCCCCTGAGCATGTGTGGAGGGCTGTCTCCAGCCCCAGTTCTGCCTGGCCTCTGGGGGTTTCCACAGTCATGAAAATGTGGCCCTCCAGAGGTGCCTGGACTGCATCTCCTATCATCCGTACATGGCCCATAGTGGGGAATGTTGGGATGGAAATCCGGTGGGATTCTGTGCATGATCAGAGCCATCTTTGAGTAATCAGAAATAGCACCAAGAGATCTGGAAGTTTGCACTCTGTGCATGCCCTGAAGCCAAATCCCACCAAGGAGGCTATTATGGAAAAATGAATAGCTCAATTGGGTGGCAAAGAGGGTTCTACAACCAGTGGCCCCCACAAAAAAGCCATTTTCCAAAGCTCTGGTCTTGACCCCACATCTAGGGGTAGACTGCCTGTGCCTGGGGAAGCTCTACTTTACCTGGTGTCAGGTTGGCCTCTGAGGGTCCCTTGGACAGTGAGCACTGGGGGATCTACCACCCTCGGTGTCTCTGCCAACCAGAGCTCTTGGCCGGAGGGGGCACTTCTCTCCTCCTCCTCCTCCTCTTTCTCTGGGTGGCAAAGGGGCCAGGAGTTGAGCAGGGAGGCGGACAAAGCGGGCACTGCCTGCTTCCTTCCCTCTCTCCCTCCTTCCTTCCTTCCCTCCATCCGAGGGTCATGCAGACCCGACGGGCCAGGCTCAAGATTCCCTCCCTGACCTTGGTGGAGTGAGTGTCAGGCAAATGGGTGGTTGGGCTGGCACCTGATGGGCAAGGGAGGCCGATGCCCATTTGGCTGGCAAGGATGGGCTAGGGGTCCCCTCCTCCTTCCTGGGATTCCCCCCCTTTCGGGATCTCTGTTGATGACGCAGGTTTGGGTTGCCTGGGAACCAGATCGGAAGAGAAAGGGGAGGGGGAGAGGAAGTGGGGTGGGGGGGGCTTCCCGGGCTTGCACATTTCCAGATATGGGACCCTCATCCCCCCCCCCCTATTTACAGAAAAAAATGGGTCCCTGTGCCATTCTTTGACTTAGGTGGGGGCTTTGCAGAAGCTTGGTTGGATTGCAAGGCCCATGAGCAGTATCGCTCTCCAGCCCAGGGACGTAGCCAGGATTTTAGGAAGGGGTGGGTCCAGACGAAGTGCCACCATTATAATGGGGCTTGGGTGTGGCAGGGCAGCAGCACACATCATTCATTTTTCTAATGGAAGGGGGGTCCAGCTATGTCCCTGAACAATGTAATGCTTATGTCAGAGTTATTATTATACAGCGCGCCCGCGCATACGTGGGCGCGCCATACGCAGCCTTGAGTATATGCGCTCAAGCCGCGGGGCATGCGCGGGGCGGAAGGGGCGGCGCGTCCCATTCAATTGAATGG
>NW_024820803.1:0-1850 GCF_019175285.1 Sceloporus undulatus | reverse complement strand
GTGCCAAACTGCATTATTCCTGCAATGCAGATTAGACTGTAAACAAGGTTGCAATCAGTAGGTCTACCGTGGGGACATTCTTTTTCAGTGCATGCATTTTAAACATGGTTGTATTATCTTCACAAAGTGGCATATGCATAATTGTCTCTGTCTCACAGTACTTGTTTGACACTCACTAGGCCTAGCTATATAGCATGTTTGAACCATGCAACTAAACAGAACTTACCATCGACATCTTATGTGGCTTGGTACCTAAACACTTGAAGGCACTACATTAACCTGCCCAGTTGCTGAGATCACACAAGAAGGAATCTCCTCTGGTTGCCCCTACATTCTGAGATGAGGTGGGGTGATAACTAAAGATAAGGGTCTTTTTGATGGTGCCTTTTCAGTCATGGAATTCCATGATCAAAGTGGTTGGTCTGGTACCTAAAATTTCTATTCTGTAGGGGTCGAAATCATGTAGCCAAGTACTTTTTTGTGCCTCTAAGCCTTTTTGGCATGTCTGAAAGCCTCTGCACCCTTGAAATGTTTTTTTTTTTTTACATTCTTTGGGGAGTGGGGGTTCCCCCTAAGGCTAGTGTGGTGTTCGAATCCTAGTTCAGCCATGGAAACTCACTGGGTCACCTTGAGTAAGTCACACTCTCAGCCTCAGAGGATGGCCATGGCAAATTTCCTCTGAAGAAACTTGCCAAGAAAACCCCATGATAGGCTCACCACCATAGGCTCACCATAAGTCGGAATTGACCTGAAGGCACATGGCAACAACAACAACAAATCCCTGAGGTTTCACTGCAGATATTGAATGACAGCAGGAGTGGGGGAATTATATTATAACGTTCCAGGCCTCAAAACAGCTGCAATGAACACAAAATTCAAAACCAAAATCAACATTTATTGTGATTCTGAAAATAGCTTAGTGCAGCCTGACATGAGGGAGAAAGCTTGCTCCCATTCCCAGCATGCATGGCCATTCCTGCTTTAGGCAAGTGATTAAGTGAAGACCATTTTCTTCTCTTGGGGTTTTAAAATACTGAGTTTAATTGCTTAACTCTGTTGTTATAGCTGCGGCTTGTATTGGTTTTCATTTCATACTGTTGATTTTGTTTTCCTCTATTTTTTGTTGTTGTTGTGAACTGCCTTATTGTTCAAAGGTGGTGGATGAATGTATAAAATGAAAGAATAAGAAAACACACGAATGAAATGAAATGGTGGCTCATCATAGACTGGGTAGACGTCCTGACTTTGCTGTCTTGCTATCAAAAGGCACGCAGGCATGGCATAAACCCTTTGCCACTGAACTTCATAGTTACATTGAAAGAGAGAAAAAGGCCAGGTTTCTGCTATCAAATTTGCTTTGGAAATCCGGCTTTTTATAGAGACAAGAATTCACAACATTTTCATTTTCCATCTGTGCAAGATGAAGATCTGATCTACTCTGAACTGATAAGATTTTGCAAAGAGGGAAACACACACATGCACAGCCTAACCACTTTCCATGAAACAGCATATAACTCCTGTGTCTGGAAGACTGCAGGAGAGATGGCAGTTCCTTTTGCTCTGGCATAATTTAATTCGAGGTTCAGCAGCAGGTACAGGATGTTCGGAGGAGCTACAAAAACTCATTAGTTCCCTATAAGGAAAGCCTGCCCTGGAGTTCACAGTTATTATCCTTGAAGCAAAAGATGCGAGTTGAAATTCAGCACAGCTTCACTGTAGCAGGTTTTGGTGTTTACTTTTTCACCTCGACCGAACCTTTTTGGCTTTTCAGAGTCTTCATCAGACCCCATCAAAGCCTCTCACCACAAATCACAGATCAGTTTGGCCAAAAAAATACCTCCAACCCAGGT
>NW_024820802.1:0-1850 GCF_019175285.1 Sceloporus undulatus | reverse complement strand
TTTTAAACAGATGCATACACCCCTGCCTTTGTAGTTTTATGATCTGGTATATATTTTTAAGATTTCAACTACTGTTTGTTACTTGTATTCTATCCAGACAAGAGCAGCTGTGTTTGCCAAGGATAATAATTAAGTCCTTCTCATTCTGAATTAGGCAAAATAATTTTAATGCATGGATTTATGCATCATTATTATGTTCTTACTTGGCATTTTTTCTGTTAAGCCTTAAACATTGTAACATTTTCACCTTCATAATTCTGGTGGCCTTTTTAAAGCTCTAATTTACCCTTATTTAAAGTTGTGACCATGATTATGTACAATATTCTAATTATGGCTGCATCACAGTTTGTATAACAGTAGTATATTAGCATTTCTATTCCTTTCCTCAGTATGCTCAGCATGAGATTCCCCCCCCCCTTTTATAGCAGCTACACAATGGGTCAAAATTTTCATCATTTCCAAAAGGGAGGATGCAGTGCAACACATACAAAAAGGGGGTTAAGTAGGGCAAATAGGTTTATCCCCCCCTTTTCCTTAAAATTAGTATCAGGAAGAAAATCTCCTTCCCATGCACTTTGGATATACAGTCTTAAAATATGTATCTATACTAATACTCATGGAAAAAATATTTATTATCTGCTAAGTGCTTCTGTTAACAGCATTTTCTAGCATCTAAAACAATAACCTACTACTTAAAAGGTCTGTTGGAATAGTTATAAAGGAGCCATCTGTCTGTAACAGTAAAAGATTAAAAAACACACTGCTAAGGTGCAAATGCAGCTGTATGTATAACATTGTACAGTATATACTTACTTCTTTAACAGAAAATTTCAGACCAGAGGCATAAATATCATGGAAAGAACAGAGATAGGTTCCTACATCACAAAAAGGAAGATCACTTTAATATGTTTTAGCAAATGTTTTATTCAAAAATGAGCAATATGCACTTGTGAAAGAAACAATATGCATCCATGTATTTTTATTTTTCCAGCCTCCACTTTTCTTAGGATTTCCCTTTAGGTGGCCAGACGTACAGATCTATGTTGTTTTAAACATGTCTAGGGTGAGGTAGGCATCTTTGCTATGCCCTCTCCCCTTTGTTTTGCTATTCACACATGCTTAGTGATTCTGGAGGCAGCTGCTGTTTATCTTGCCTGTTGTGCTGGAGCACACTCCTATTCTTTTCCAACTCATGCATAATTGCATAGTTTACCGCAGACAACAAACACCAAGTCTGTGTTTCTCTAGCCTTCCATCATCATCCTCCCAAAGTTGCTGCTAAAAATATTTCTGACTAGACAAAGGGCAGGGAGGGAAAAAAGAGGAGTGAGTGGATAAGCATAAAATGACTTTGTTAAAAGAAGCTTCTTTGTCAGAGGCTTTGTTAAATGAGGTATACCTGTATAAGTAATAAAATGAGCTGTGCACAGCAAGACAAAATTAGAACATACTAAGTATTAGCCTAAGGCTGTCAAAAACTATTTACACAGTTGGACAGTTCTCTGAAGCCTGATACAGTATGGCATCAAATACTTTAGCTACTCCAAATGTCTCTAACAAGTTAAATGTACTGTATATTGTCACAGCTAGAAAAACATGCATTAAAATGAGGAAATGAACCTATTTTCACAGACTGGCCTAAATCCTGTTGTTGGCCCTGACTAGAGTAGACCTATTAAATCAGTGGGGTTTACCTACATGTTGACCCACCATTCAGCAATTGGATAGGTCTATTGTACATGGGACTAAACCACAGGATTCCACCTCATTAAAGATTAGCAGTTTTTTAAACAAACCCCTCCGCTAGCAGATAAAAGACACTTCTGTGCTCATGATCTTTGATCTTTCAT
>NW_024820801.1:0-1850 GCF_019175285.1 Sceloporus undulatus | reverse complement strand
GATAAGCCGGAGTACTGTTAACTTGTATGATGTTCTAGACCTTTTCAAAACTAATTCTCTCTTGTTAGAAAACCAGTAAACAAATGCAAAGCCAAATATTCCCTCAAGTGGTAAAATACGTCTGTCTGTGACAGTATAATTGTCCTTATTTTCATCCTGGAGAGAAGTGACCAGTGGGGTCCCACAGGGTTCTGTCCTGGGCCCAGTGCTTTATCAATGACTTGGATGAAAGAATTGGGGGCAAACTTATCAAATTTGAAGACAACACCAAACTAGGAGGAGTAGCTAATACCCCAGAGGACAGGATCAAAATTCAAAATGACCTTAATAGATTAGAAAGCTGGACCAAAGCTAACAAAATGAATTTCAACATGCAGAAATGTAAGGTACTGCACTTAAGGCAGAAAAATGAAATGCACAGATATAGGATGGGGGACACCTGGCTGAATGAGACTACATGTGAAAGGGATCTAGGAATCCAAGTAGACCACAAATTGAACATGAGTCAACAGTGCGATGCAGCAGCTAACAAGGCCAATGCAATTTTAGGCTGTATCAGTAAAAGTATAGTATCTAGATCAAGGGAAGTAATAGTGCCACCTTATTCTGCTCTGGTCAGGCCCCACCTGGAATATTGTGTCTAGCTCTGGGCACCACAATTTAAAAAGGATGTTGAGAAACTGGAGTGTGTCCAAACGAGGGTGATTAAAATGGTGAAGGGTCTGGAAAGCATGTCCTATGAGGAATGACTTAGGGAGCTGGGGATGTTTAGCCTGGAGAAGAGAAGGTTAAGAGGTGATATGATAGCCCTGTTTAAATACTTGAAGGGATATCACATTGAGGAGGGAGCTAGCTTGTTTTCTGCTGCTGCAGAGACTAGGACCCAGAGCAATGGATGAAAGCTACAGGAAAAGAGATTCCACCTCAACATTAGGAGGAACTTCCTGACAGTAAGGGCTGTTCCATAGAAGTCTTTAAACAGAGGCTGGATGGCCATCTGTTGGGGGATGCTTTGATTGAGATTTCCTGCATGGCAGAGGGTTGGATTGCCCTTGCGGTCCCTTCCAACTCTATGATTCTATGATTCTTACCTGCGAGTTTTGTATTTACCATACTTCGTGTTGTAATCGGTCACTGGAAGGTAAAATGGACTTAATTTGTGAGTCTGACTATGGAAGCATGAACCTTTGGCAAAAACACACTGTGAGGGAGAAGATGTATTAATCGCAGATAATACACATTGTCCTTATTCTAAACTTTGGCTCTCAACCCCCATCATACAGTGATCTTAAACCCTCTGAGAGGTTGTCTGTCATATGTACAAAGCTCTCATATCATAGCTGGGTGACACAACCAGTGGCTGGGTGCAGTGTTTGCTGTCTTCTTTCTCACACATATTAACATCACTCTTTCTCTCTAAGTTGCATAGAATGCCATTTACTTTGGCAGTACTATCCCAAACAGCTGTGATGTTTGTGTGACATTTATTAAAAGTGTTTGGATGCCACTTTCTGCCAAACAGTTTGTGAGAACAGATTGACAGAATTCTGTTAGAAGATAGGAGGCCTCAAACAATATATAAATACACAATTTTACAAAAATGATAAACAGTACTGGGTAGCCAAGCACAGCAAGACAAACTAAATGTTCTAACAAATTAAACTACTTGCATTAACAACCAAAAACCCAAGAAGGCAGGACAGACTTTTCCTAGTGCCCAAGGAAGGGGTGGGAAACACGTTGTCCTCCAGATGATGGACTGAAATTCCCAACAGCTAGAAGGCATTAGTAAGAGATGATGGACACTATCATCCAATAATAATAATAATAATAATAATAATAATAATAAT
>NW_024820800.1:0-1850 GCF_019175285.1 Sceloporus undulatus | reverse complement strand
ATTTCTAGCCACAAGAGCCTGCCACTTTTGCCCAGTACAATTTTTTTAAAAAGTAACCCTTTCCATCCTAGAAATAGTCTGCCATGTACCTCAGTGGATGTGTTGATGGATAGACAAATGTTACAAGCCGTAATGCCATTGCTGTGAATAGCTTAGTCACCCTCAGGAACATTGTGACCTTGCCAGCTGGACGGGCTTCTCTGTTGCTAGAAAAAAGAGGTTTTTCCCAGATGTATTGACACTGCAAGACACAGGAGAGACAGAGTCACAAGTGTGCTGTCCTCTCTCCAAGATGAGATCACTGTTTTTGGTTATTTTACATGTAAAGCGCCACGTATGTCAATGGAGCAACATAAACTGATGATGATGATGATGATGATGATGATGATGATGATGATGATGATGATGATGATAAGTCTGGAGAAACTCCCAGATTGGAATGGGCACCTACACTGGATCTAATAACGCACATTTCCAGTAAGAGGAACAATGCAAAGAAAGACTGAAAATGGTATTTTTGAATATAACACACACACACACAGACTGCTAAGTCATCTTTTATTAGGCCAACCCAGAGGCACAAAATATATTAAGCAAGCTTCCAAAGCGCATGGGTTTTTTCCTCAGGCATGGATGTTGAAAGTCAGTTTGGGAAAGAAACATGACGATGGAGGGTCACAGAGATGCATTTTTCTTGAGATGTGAAAGCTGAATTTAAGATGGTGGTGGGGGAAGGTTTGATGCTGGAAAAGGCCACCATGCAAATTTGCTGGCCATGAAGTCTTGGGGACACAAAAACAAGGGGCCTATAACCACAGGCCAAAAAGCCTATGCTCCCCTTGGCTTTGCATCATCCTATGTGGATGGTGTGGGCCATTAGATTTGGGCCAAGATCAAAGGGGCCATAACCCAATCGCAAAAGACTGTGGAGTTTCTGGGGAACTCTGTGGCTACAGCTGGCAGATCAGCTAGCCCCTTACTCCTTGTATATGCCTCCAGCACCCGCGTTATGGCTTCATGTGTCAGTTGCGGGCTTCTTGCCATGTATAGCTAGGCACCCTTTTCCAACCTTACAGGCCACAACGTGGGTCTCCTGAGACGATGCAATGCCTCGGTCCATGTTATGGAATCATAGAATCCTAGAGTTGGAAGAGACCCCAAGGGCCATGCAATCCAACCCCTGCCATGCAGGAACTTACAATCAAAGCATCCCCAACAGATGGCCATCCAGCATCTGTTTAAAGACCTCCAAAGAAGGAGATGCCACCATTTCAAGGGAGTGTCTTCCACTGTTGAACAGCTCTTACCGTCACAATGTTTTTCCTGATGTTCCTGTAGCTTGCACCTATTGTTCCATATCATGTTCTCTGGAGCAGCAGAAAACAAGCTTGCTCCATCCTCAATATGACTTCCCTTCAAATACTTAAACAGGACTATCATATCATCTCTTAATCTTCTCTTCTCCAGGCTTACCCAGCTCCCTAAGCCACTCCTTGTATGGCCATCTGTCAGGGATGCTTTGATGGAGGGTTCCTGCATGGCAGAATGGGGTTGGATTGGATGGCCCTTGGGGTCTCTTCCAACTCTAGGATTCTATGATTCTGTGATTCTATGGCAGTGTATATGCGGGTAAACCCCTGCCTGCTGCCACGCCATATTGGGGACTTACTTGGGGCAGGACCTGGGGCAGGAGAGCATGGGCCAAACCATATGGGCTTTTTAGTGATTGGTAGTAACATTGCTGTTGTTTTATTGACTGTATTTTTAGATAATATTGTATTTTGCATTGTATTGTGGTTTTTATTCTTTGCTGTAACTGTGCCTCAATCTGTAGGGAGAGGCGGGAAATA
>NW_024820799.1:0-1850 GCF_019175285.1 Sceloporus undulatus | reverse complement strand
CTTGGTAGTAACTTCCAACTCTAAGACCCTATGTATTATTGCATGGGTGAATAGGGTCGGCGTATATGGCTCTTAGTAGTAACTTCCAGCTCTAGGATCCCTAAAATAAAGTGTTATTTTAATGTGTGTGTGTATATCTGTTGACAGCCCCCTTGGGTCCCAATTTGGGAGAAAGGCGGGATAAAAATAATAATAAATTATAAATAACTAAGACCAGATATCTGAATAGTTGGGTTTGTTCTAGGGTCCATTTGTGCTTTGGAGAGTTTCTGCCGAATACCATTACCTTGGTTTTGGAGTAGGTTCTTGACAAGTGTTCTTGATGACAATAGACACTGAAAGCATTCAATAGATGTTTGAGACCTAAACAAGATAGGGAAATGAGCACTAAATCATCTGCATACATCAGAATGAAGATCTTTCTGTTCCTGAAAACCGGGGAGGGAGAATCAGCTGAAGATAAGAAAGGCATCCGATCATTTATATAGATGTTAAAGGAGGTGGGTGCCAGAAGGCATCCCTGTTTCACTCCTTGGGTTGTTTTTAAGGCTTCTGTCAGGGGAGTTTATCACACGGAGGTTTTTGCAGCTCAGATCTGGGGTGACTCCTGGTTCAGCTAAGCAAATTCACGTTATAACAGGAATGTTTTATCACACCTGGTTGCCCTTCCATTGCCCATCTGAATCGAGGGGGAATCGAATCCAAGGCAAGTCACGTGATGCGGATTCAAGCAAAGCGGAGTGAGTGTGAATTGTATTATCACACTGGTGGGATTCAATGATTTGAATCGGCACGCTTGCACATGCTCAGCAGGGGTCTGAACGCATTGAGACATTGTATGTTTCCAGGGTGAAAAGGGGCGCAAGTTCTTGTTTTGCATAATTGCTTGAATATTTGCCTCGTGAATCTTTCTGTGTCTTCTTCATCCCAACAAACACACCTCCTCCTCCAACACAGCGGCCGGGAAGTGCGCCTGAGGCAGGGGGTATAGGAAATGGACAAAAACCATACACCCCCCCCCCATTGCAGATGGGAGGTATGGGCAGTCCAAGGTGAAAAACAGGGTCATGGGAAATTTGCAACCAGGGGGGTTTGTGGTGGTGTTCCAGAGCAGAAGCAAAGTTGCATTCCACACCAGACCAATTCAGAGTGAAATCAAAGTGAACTTGGAAGCGAATTCTGTGAATTCACTTTTTTTCTGATTTCACCAAAATAAAGGGTCATTTTGGAATCACTGCGAAAGCGTCACAGAAGGAGAGTCCATAGAAAGGAATCACGTCTGATAAAACATTCACGTTATAACGTGAATTCGCATCCTATACCTGCAGTCACGTTGGATCTGAGCTGCAAACCCCCCCCCCCCAAAAAAAACATCAGTGTGATAAACGCCAGGGAACCCTTTAAACTGACTCTAACCCTCATTTCTGTATGGCTATATAGTTCCTGTATCAATCTTAAAATATATACACTCATTCCTCCATATTTGTGGCTTTGATATTTGCGGATTTGGTTATTCACGGTTTTGATTAATATGTTCTCTCTAGGAATATCTAGGTCCTCCACTGCAACTCTGTGGTCAACTTTAACTAAAAGTTGCACTGAAAGACTAGAGATTCCTAAAGAGAATACTCTCCTAGGCATTTGTAGCTGCTCTAGTGCAGTTCTATGGTCAGTGTCTGTTAGATGTTGACCAGAGAATTGCCATGGAGGACCTAGAGATTCCTAGAGAGGTGTCCTCTCAGGTAAATCATGGTGTTTTTGTTATTTGCAATGTTTTGATATTCATGGGAGTCTGGTGCCCCTAACCCTAGTGAAAATGGAGGGACAAATGTGTGTGTGTGTGTGTGTGT
>NW_024820798.1:0-1850 GCF_019175285.1 Sceloporus undulatus | reverse complement strand
GGTGGCAGAGGGGGCGAGATGGCATGAAGGAGGAGGAGGGGAATGATGGAGCAGGACGCAGGGGGCCAAGGGGGGTGACATCGGAGTGGTTTTCCACACCAAACCAATTCGCAGTGCAATCAAAGTGAGCTTGGAAGTGAATTCTGTGAAGTCACTTTTTTTTCAGTTTTACCAAAATGAGGGGTCACCTTGGAATCACTGCAGAAGCACCTTGCAAGGAGCTCCCATAGAAAGGAATGGCATCTGATAACACATTCACATTCTGACATGAATTCGCATCGTTGGAAGCGCAGTCACGTCGGAACTGACCTGCAAAAGCTCTAAAAATCTCTGTGTGATAAACCTCTGGGACTGAAAGAAAACTCTTCCTGTAAGATAGTGGTTCACAACCATTGGCTCTTCAAATATTTTGGACTTCAAATATGTCAAATATTTTGACATAGAAGCCACCAGAATCAAGTTGTATGACCATGGCCATCTCTGAAATCTCCAGAAATGGGCACAGTTGGTGCACTTGTGTAAACATTTTCATGACCATTGCTAAAAACCCGACTTCCAGGCTCAGGGATGAATCAAAGGGTACACCAAACCTGAGTCTTCAAGAGGAGCAAGCTTCCATCCACCACAGGTTGAATGTTCCTTGTTTCCTGATCTGCCTTTCAGTTAATCAAGAGCATTTCTGTATGGATTAAGCATCTGGTCCATTACTGAAACATAACATTAATTTAATATTCAGGGATAGCCATGTTGGCCATGCAGCAAAATACAACAAATCCACAAAACAGTACCATATAAAGATATCACTATTTTGTGGATTTTTATTTTTATTGTATTTCCCAACACAGGCTCAGATTCACAACAGCTTCCTGTGTAAATTTACCGTGCTAAATAAATAAATAAATAAATAAATAAATAAATAATAATAGATGGAAAGGAGATGGTTGTCATCATCCAATCCCATCCATTGTGATGAGGACCCAGATGTTTGAAATATTCACTATACAGCTCACTGTGATTAAAATAATAGTCAGATCTTTTCCCACAAACTAAAAACATTCAGTTTGATGGGTCTCATGCTCACATATCTTTAGACACAATTTGTCCTGTGCACATGGCCTCATTTTTACATAAATCTGAGATGGAAAATGAGCGCACAAAATGTTGAGAGGAGAATTGGTTCAAATGTGGAGCCAGGAGTCATTGAAAATAATGAGACTGAGTCCTTAAATTTATGCCTTTCAGTTGTTTGCCATAGAATATATTGGTACTCTGAATCCTCACAAAAATTTGGATGATGAAACCATAATTTAGACTGGAGCTTTTCAAAAGGTCTGAATATATGTTTGGCAATTCTGTGATTGCAGTGATAAAACTGCATTAGCAATTAATAATCTTACAGAAATAGAGATCCATCACCGGCTGCCATGCGTCTATTACCAAATAAATCTAAAATGAAGTAGATCCCCAGTGGGCCCTCTTGATGAATTATATTAAATTTAATGGTAATAGAAGATATACTGTAATTATAAGATGCTGGAAGGGAAGAAAGATGAAAAGAAAAAGAGGGAGCAATGGCTGACATGCCAGACATTTTATATGCAAATAAGTGAAGACCTTGTGGAGAGGGAGAGGGCCTTTTCAGTGGCTGCTCCCAGACATGGGAGATCCCTCCCTAGAGAGGCCAGGATGGTCCTGTCCTTGCTCTTCTACCATCCAAGGCCAAAACATATTTGCGCCATCAGGCTTTCACAAACAACTAGAGTTGGGCTTTGAATGCTGTATGGTGCTGTTTTTAAGGTTTGCATAGAGTTTTTTAATTTTTTAAAAAAATATTTTAATGTTTTAATTTT
>NW_024820797.1:0-1850 GCF_019175285.1 Sceloporus undulatus | reverse complement strand
GGTACCATCCACCTCTGCTATGAACTGTTGGGCAAACCTCTCCCTGGCAGGGTTCGGTCTCATTCCACAAGGGCAATGGCAGCATCCTCTGCATTCCTGTCGGGGATTCCCTTGGAGGATGTCTGCAAGGCTGCTATCTGGTCCCAACCTCTGACTTTTATCAAACATTATAGGTTGGACACCAGGGTCATCTGAGACGCAGCTTTCGGGAGGGCTGTGTTGGTTTCAGGGTTGCATTGATTGCACTACTGATGGTTTGTGTTTCAGTACTTATGTACATATATACACTGTTTTACATTCGGTTGAATGTTGACTTGCACAATTCTAGGGGACCGGTCTTGCATGACCTCTGTTCCCTTCTCACGTTTAGCAATGTTATTGCTATGTTTGATCTGTGCATGAACAAAAAGATTGACTCTTTTTATGGTTCAAGGTGTTTTATTGTAATAAATATACCTTGGTTTACCATAGCTTTGGTTTCAGGACACTCCCTCCGCTGCATACCTTAGCTTGTCAGTCTAAACCCATTTGTATGATTCTCAGAGACCACGAAGAAGAAGGACAGGTTGCTTACCTGTAACGGTATTTCTTCGAGTGGTCATCTGCGAATACATACAAATCCCACCCGTCTGTCCCCTCAGTGTCCTGCTCTCATTGGCTCTTTCCATCGCCTGCTTGGCGGAAAAATTGCGGAACTGGGGAAAAGAGCGGGAAGGCAGGGGCCTTATAACGGGTGGGCGGAGTTACCGCCAAAAAGTTTCTATATGTTGCAAAGTAAACTTTGCCCAGTGATTCCCGTAGGTTCCGAGCAGCACTGCGCAGGCGCAGTGAAACCCATTTGTATGTATTCGCAGATGACCACTCGAAGAAATACCGTTACAGGTAAGCAACCTGTCCATTTTTATTCTGCAACCTAAAATGATGTTGCACTATCAGAAGTACTTTAATTTGATCTTTAAGGCACGTTACAGAGCGCCCAAGAAGGGTGCTCTGCCGCCACCACCGGTTGCTGTGTCCGCGAACCGCAGCAGCCAAACCACACGGTTCCCAGACACAGCCGAAAAGAAGCACCGAAATGGCGCTTCTTTCTGCGTACTGGAAGTGGCACCGCGAGGCACTAGTCGCGCACTTGCGGTGTCACTTCCACTGCGCGACGCCTGGACGCTACATGCCCGCGGCGTCAAAATGGCGCCCCTGTGTGGAACGTGCACCGCCATTTTGTACTGACTTGTTCCGTACTAGGATTAGGGGCGTCAGGAAGTGACGCCCCTTTCTAACGCTAGTACGGACCCGTCTGTAACGGGCCTAAATTTCTATTATGTGCTGATGCTGAATAGGGCCTTTCTTTGTAAAAGTATACATAAGACTTAGTCTTAGTCTTGGATCCTAACATCCAGTAGTAAAAGGAAGTTCATGAAAAGGAGCTTCTCCTTCTCTCATCTTCTTTCTGTATCCCTCATATCTCTCTCCAGTCAGAGCCTATCAGGAAGAGGTGCAAGGAACTCTTGAGTGTAATATTACCCAAATTTTCAAAGAAGGAATCACATTGCATGGCACTTTACATTTTCTTCCTTTCCCTTGAGCTAGTATTTGAATTTTAAATGTTGAATTGTGCCCTGAAGACAGGACACCAAATTTCATTCTGGCTCACCAGTGTTCCTCTGAGGCACCAAGAAACTGAAAAGATTGCCAAACAGCCACATTAAACTACAATAAAGCCCTCACTTTAGCCACCCAAGTATAGAAAACTACATTCAGCATCTGTTCTGGTACAGTGTAATAGCTTAGTTTCAGATAATTCTATAATTGTATGCAGGATCTGTGACTGATATTTTAAAATGATACCAATA
>NW_024820796.1:0-1850 GCF_019175285.1 Sceloporus undulatus | reverse complement strand
GGGGGTTGGACTGGATGGCCCTTGTGGTCTCTTCCAACTCTACGATTCTATGATTCTATGTATGAACAGCTGCCTGGTGTTGCTCTGGAGTTCTCCAGATTTCCCAGGAAAATGCAGAGCAAAAGGTAAACCTTTTTAATCCAGTTGAAGGGAAAGATGGGTCAGATTCAGTATGGAACTGGCTCATGTCAGGAAGACAGCCTGTACTCAAATTGGAGCTTTGGCCCAATGCCATGAAGACAGGGTTCCATGAGTGCGGGGAAAACTGGTTCATTTGCTCCATGTAGACATGACTACAAGATCTTTTTGCTTGTATTTCTTCCCAGGAATATCACATTTTCCTAGCACAAGATACATTTTACTTACACTACAGCAATGGTATTACACTTACTATCTATATGTTAGAAGTCCCATAATGATTAAGCACCCTTCAAAGCCTCCCAGATGTCTTGAGGCTCTTCATAGTTGAAAGACTGCAGCACTCCAGTATTGTGCATGGACAGTAATTGAGAAGTCCTAAGCTCCCATCTGAGGGTGCCAAGAGAGCACCCAGATCACTGACCCAGCCACCAAGAAGCAATATCAAACCTGTCTACCTTGTGCTGCTCAATTGAAAATATTACCTTGCCTCTATTACTGAACTGCTTGTGTGAGTCCTTGATTTGGTTCCAGGACCAAAATCTATGGATGTTCAACAACCATTAAATACAGTGGCTTAGTAAAACAGTGTCCCTTATATAAAATGGCAAAATCAAGGTTTGTTTATATAATTTTTTAATATTTTCAAAAAAACATTTTCAAGTAATTGAATCCTTGCATAAAGAACCCATGTATATTGAAGGCCAGCTGTATGCTTATTCCCCCAAACCCTGCTTGAGATCACCTAAACTGAATTTAACTTGAACTGATTGTAATTGCATTTCCAGTGCAAAGGTATTCATATTTTGCAATATTCTAATAGTTTTTCAGAAATTAATGAATAAACAAAGTAAAAGGAGACTTTTTTGCAATAAACACACTTTATTCTATACATCCTTGAAGGCACAAGCATATCTCAGGCCCCATTCTCACTAGCCCATTTGCTCTTGGTAGAACTGTGTAGATCCGATTGCCCCCATACAGAATCAGCTCAGTTACAAGTGCCCACTACCCTTTACCTTGATCGTTGCAATTTGCCGCTCTGAAGTTCACATTTGTAGTACCGCTTTAAAATGGAGCCTCCTTTGTTGTCAATCAAATTCACTTCCACTTTTGTCAAATGTGACATATCCTACAGCCACTGGCCAACCGAATAGGTGCTTCCCCCCTCCTTTTTAAAAAAAAACTGGTGACAGTGTACGCATATTCTGTCAACTTGCCAATTATTTAAAAAATCTTGTGTGTGTGTATTTGGGTCATTACAGATTATGGCAACCCTAAAACGACCCCATCCTGGGGCTTTCTTGGCAAGATTGGTTCCGAGGAGATTTGCTATTGCCTTTCCCCTGAGGCTGAGAGTGTGTGACTCCCCAAAGTCATGGGTTTCCACAACCTTCCCTCTGAATACCAGCCTCTAGTTTCCCCTTTGCTTCCAGACCAGCATTTCCTCCTCTTTGGAACCACTTCCCTTCCCTTTCCTTCCAGCCCAAAGCATTCGCATAATCTGTCACAATAATAATAATAATAACAATAACAACAACAAATGTCGCTTGCAGGGGAGGCCACTTGAATGCCATCTCTGCCACCCCAGAATGCCACCTTTCCTTACATACACACATGTAGCACAAGCATTCACACATTGTATCAATTTGCCAAATTGAAAGGGAAACATTTGAAACATTTGCATTGTAGCATTCGCATATTACACACAC
>NW_024820795.1:0-1850 GCF_019175285.1 Sceloporus undulatus | reverse complement strand
AGTCTCCACAGCCTGGGCCAGTTGCCAACAGGCTATGCTCTTGTGGACGGCCATCCTGACCTCAGGTGAGTAAAGCACCTCATGATCTCACTGGGACAATGTTACAGGTTTGGGGAGTGCTTCAGATCGTGGCTGTGATCCAGCATGACTCAGTCTCACATAGTAGTTGGGCATTACACTGAGCCATTTACCACGATCCCCAGATCTTCTGTAGATCCCTTGAAGCCCCTGTCCCCACAGCCATATGTGCCTGGAGGAGGCTGGCTGGAAAGAGAGATATGTCTGGCGATGTCCCTGTGGCCAGTTGTGAAACAATTATATCATTACCTGCGCACCTATGGAGTTTTGCTATCTGGGGTAATCATTTTGCATCTGGCTATGGGGGATTGAGAAGGGGGATTATTTTCAATGTAATTGTTTTGTTTGTTTATTGCTATGTAATTTGCTTTGTTAATTTTATTGCTGCTGTGAATTGATATGTATTTTTTGCTATTTACTGCTATTGTGAATTGCTTTGTTATTTTATTATTATTGTTTATCTGCTTTGTACTTTATTGTTGTAACCCGCCCTGATTCCTGGTGAGTGGGCGGGCTCTAAATAAATCCTTATTATATTATATTATTTTGCATCTGGCTACAGGGACACAGCCAGATATTTCCCTGATCCCCCACCACTGTCCTTTAGGCAAAGGTTATAGAATCTTAGAGCTGGACAGTCTGGATATTTGACGGACTGAGATGTAATCATTTTGCATCTGGCTACGGGGACACAGCTAGATATTTCTCTGATCCCCCACCACTGTCCTACAAGCAAAGGTATAAAATCTTAGGGGTTTATTACACTGGGGCTAATTTCGGCATTAAAGAGAGATTAAAGCACGTTTAAAGCATCCTGAAAATATAGCGAAAATGGCAAGTAATTGTGTGAATGATTATCACAAGCGATTGCGCAAATAAAGTGATATCAGAAATGCATTGTCGCTGAAACCTCAAAAGTAAAAAGATGCGTGTTAATGCTTCTTTGTGACTACTTTAATGGCAGGTTTTGTGTGACATTGTGTGGAATCATTTTTCCTAATTACGTGATTTTTCCGGGATATTCATGGGCTAAACTGATTTCCTTCGTGTGATAAACTCTTTAGATTTGGAAGATCTTGAGTTTTCAGTGGCTGAGGTAATCATTTTACATCTGGCTACAAGGACACAGCTAGACATTTCTCTGACGTCCCCTACAGGCAAAGGCTATAGAATCTTAGCGCTGGAAGGGTCCAGTCCCCTGCCATGCAGGAATACATAGAATGGTCCAGGGAACCGGTTTTGGGAAGGGACTTCTGGAGTCTGGGGACAACCACAGAGAAGACCCTGTCTCTTTTGTGTTTCCCCAGATGTACCCGTGAGAGTGATGGGATGGGGAGAAGGTTTCAGAGCATGGGAGAATATGGTCCTTCAGATAACCTGGACCTGAGCCACAGACCTTGCTCCAGACCTCTTGTCTTGCTCCTCGCCTTCTCTGAACCCGCCCCAAAAAAGAAGCGCCCAGAATGAATGCAGAAACTGCCAATGTGCAGCTGGCATGAACAGTGTAAATTTACAGCGCTTTATAAATAAAGGTTAATAATAATAATAATAATAATAACAACAACAACAACAGTGTTGTTTCAGAATTCTGTGCAAGACTGGCAAGGCAATAACTTCTGGAAGAGCCCCCAGCCAGATTTCCTAACTGATAGTTCCCCTTCTGGTCTCCTCCTTTGCAGGTTAGTGAGCATGACCCAGGAGCATGGGCGGATCGAATCCACGACCGGGAAACTGGATTTTGCCAAATTTCCCCGGGGCAGCCTCCTTCGCCT
>NW_024820794.1:0-1850 GCF_019175285.1 Sceloporus undulatus | reverse complement strand
TGCGGACCCGCCCCAAATCGGGAAAGTCCCGCCCCCAGGCGGGATATGGGAACCCTATCCGGAAGTTGTGCCAAAGCCACACTCCATTCCTAAGCACTGGAGTGCAGCTTTGGTGCAGCTTCCGGATTCATAGGACGCATGCATCATTTAAACAGCATACCTCCAAAGAGACCCGAAACAGCTTTATTTTGGCAATCTGTAACAGGCCTCAGTTACCAAGAACAAGTTAGCTGATTTAGTTACCAAGAACAAGTTAGCCAAATTAGTTACCAGCATCAAAGAAGACAAAGAGATCAGGAGCTGAAAGGACCTGTAACAGCTTTTGAGAGGAGGAGATAAACAAAGCTCGACCCAGAAAGATGACACCCTGGACGATTGCTGAACAAGTCTGTTAAACTAAGGTTCTTTTGCACCGCCATTTGGAACGTCCTCCGGACATCCCATTTTAAAAAAGGGGCGTCTGTTATAGACGCCCCTGGGCCTAGTACGGACTCCGTCCGTACAAGATGGCGCCGGCCCTTCTACATGGCCGGCGCCATCTTTGCATATCGGACGCTGAGCATCCGTATGCGTCGCGCCGCTTGTGACGTAGCGAGCGCGCCCCTGGCGCCTCGCTACGTCGCAAACGCGACGGAAAAAGAAGCTCCATTTTGGGGAGTCGGGAGCGTGGGAGTCGGGCCATGTACCCCGCCTAAGTATCTTTTATCTAGAGCTGGGGAGGAGAAAACTCTTTGTTTTTGGTCTTTAAATTAAACTTCCCCCTTTTTGAACTTTACATTCAGCATCAGCATTTTGGGACAAGAGTTTGATCTCACCAGGGTACCGGCGTTGCACACCCAAATCTGCCACCATCTTTAGCTGGGTGTGTCTTCACAATCTCTATGGAGTTTATCACACACGCACCCGTTTCTGCATGGGATTTTACCAATCTGCCCTCCGTGTGATAAACTCCTATGATGTGCAACCTCTGTGAAAGCAAATAACTTACATAACTATTTTTTACTCGAGTACAGTGTCCCTCCAATGATTTTAATGGCTCTCCGTGGCTGCGAACCAAAGTGCTTTCCCTTTTCCTGCATTGATTTTTAAGGCGCGATTTCTTTTCTTATTTTAAATCGTCTCGGTGTAACACAATCCAGCCTGCTAGGCATATATATATATACATACATACATACATACATACATATATATAGTTAAGCCTGAGATTCAAAAGAAGCTGGATTCTATGCCCAGCAGCACATTCCCTGCTCTTACAAGGAAAGTGCAGTCAATACACAGCCCTGATGAGAAACGGCGCTGTGCTGCCTGCTGGCAGGAATCGATACGGCCGCGGCACCCAGATTTCCAGCCCATTTCAGTCAGTTGGCATTAAACAGCCTTTGAGCATTGCCTCTAGTAACTGACTTCAGGAGGTGTTTGGGCACTGCCTCCGGTGCTTAGAGTTAAAATGCCCTGTTATTAAGCCGATTTCGGAAGGCTAGCAAGAAACAGCAGTCGGGCAGAACTTATGTGTGTTGTGCTACTTTGCGATTGTATTGTACAGTATTGTTTGTATTGTTGCTTCCTCCTATCTCTGAATTGTGGACAAATTCCTGGGTGGAACAGTTTGACTCAGCCATCCATGCTTTTGTAGGTTGGTCAAATGAATCCCAAGCTTGTTGGGGTCATAGTAATCCAGTTCTGTGTCCAAAACTGGACACAGTATTCCAGGTGAGGTCTGAACAATGCGGAATGGAATGGGATTATGATTTCCCTTGATATGGATTCTGTACTCCTGTTGATAGAGACAAGAACTGTATTGGCTTTTTTGGCCACTGCATCACACTGTTGGCTCATTGTAACCAGCGGTC
>NW_024820793.1:0-1850 GCF_019175285.1 Sceloporus undulatus | reverse complement strand
GAAGGTCCTGGCTTTGGTGCTTCTCTGTTTGCTTGTTGCAGTGAATGAATCTAAGCGCATTCCGCTTTGCAAACTGGCCCACATTCTGCACAATGAAGGGATGAGGGGATTTGAGGGATTCTCCATCGGTGACTGTGAGTTTCAGCTCTGTGTTGCTTCTTGAAATTTTGCTACTGGAGTCACTTTTTACTTACTTATTTATTATTTATGTTATTTATACCCTGCTCTTCAGCCCTAAAGGCTATCAGAGTGGCTGGGGTCCTGTGTCCAGTCCTGGAGACCACAGGCCAAGAAGGATGTGGACCGGTGGGTCTAGTGGAGGGCTACCAAAATGGTGAAGGGTCTGGACACCATGAAGCTCTCTGAGAAGCAACCTAGGGAGCTGGTATGTTTAGCTTGGAGAAAGGAAGGTGAAGAGCTGATATGATAGCTGTCTTGAAATATTTAAGAGGATGCCATATTAAGAGTGGGGCAAGCTTGTTTTCTGCAGCTCCAGAAAACAGGACCCGGAGCAATGGATGCAAGCTACAGGAAAAGAGATTCCACCTGAACATTAGGAGGAACCTCCTGAGAATAAGGGCTATTCGACAGTGGAACACACTCCTTCCTCCGAGTGTAGTGGAGTCTCCTTCAATGGAGGTCTTTAAACAGAGGCTGGATGGCCATCTGTCGAGGATGCTTTGAATGTGAGTTCCTGCATGGCAGAATGGGGTTGGGCTGGGTAGCGCTTGTAGTCTCTTCCAACTCTATGATTCTAAAGGCAGGGATGCCCCGAAGCATCCAGCTATGCCTCTCTGGCAGAAGGGTGGGCAACTGGGGTTGGGGAGCAGGGGCCAGTTTTTGAGAAAGTTCTCTAATCCTTCTAATTTCATCCAAGTCCCTGTCAATATGGCAACCAGGAGTGATAATGTGTCTCTTATGCCACCATTTTGAGAAGGACGCCAATGAACACAGAGGAATCAGCGGGTACTGGAGTGGCTTTCTATGTGGGCCTGGCAGTGTTTGGTGCACATTGGTGGGTTTTGGGTACAATGGGGCTGGAATGGATGACCCCTAGGGGCCCCTTTCATTTGCAGCCTCCTAGGTGTCCATGCAGGACAGAGGAATGGGGCTGGGATGGATGACCCCTAGGGGCACCTATCATTTGCAGCCTCTCAGGTGTCCATGCAGGACAGAGGAATGGGGCTGGAATGGATGACCCCTGGGGGTTCCTTACATTGGAAGCCTCCTAGGTGTTCATGCAAGACAGAGCCATCCCCCCTCCCCGGGGGTTGTCCTGGAAATGGAAGGCCACTGGAAGGGAATGGGGTCAAAAAGCAGCCCAGCATCATGGGAACTTTGCAATCAGTAACTTTAGCGTTGCTGCCTACCACACCAAACCATTTCGCAACACATTTTGCAAGATAACAGGAGACCATGGCCACTTTTGCCCGAAAAAGGGGAGGAATGATGCTTAAACTACGGGAGCGTTGCACAATGGGCTCCTATAGAAATGAATGGCGTCTGGAAGAACATCGCACTTTCACGTTATTGCGCAACGTTTGTGATGCTAACATTGTGCGATAAGGCAGGAAAAATTGCCAAAACCTCGGGTCTGATAAACTCCTAAAATGGCCTTCCAGCCTCTGTTTAAAGACCTCCAGAGAAAGAGTCACTAGCTCTTACTGTCAGGACATGCAGATATTTTTCTACCGAATCATCTATCTACGGACTGAAAGATCCAGCTTTTTAAAAATTTGAAAGTGTAAAGTATTACTGCCCTTTTGTCACAAATTTGCCAGACATAGATTAGTCAGGGGTGCCGGACTTTAGAGCTTCTGCATCCTAACATCCTAATACAGATTCAGGCT
>NW_024820792.1:0-1851 GCF_019175285.1 Sceloporus undulatus | reverse complement strand
GCTTGGGCTACATCAGCATGTACATATTGAAATGGTCTCTGAGCAATCCTTTTTGACTTCTTGGCAACTGGATACGCTCTGACCCTGACTTGGTTACATACAGTACAGTCTAAATGATTTTTACATTCTGCTACTCTCAAATCTGGACACATGCTTATTAAACTCTTCAAACTCTTAAAACTTGCATGGCCAAATTTTCTATGGAGCTCATGTATGCAGTCTTGGTGCAACGGAACATTATCTATTTTGTTAGCATTCTCCACTTTATAATTATCAACATTCTCTTCTAGAAAATAAAGCTTATCCTTCTTTAAGCCTATGCCACGCAGTTCCCCATTTAAAGTTATTTTACATAGGTTCTTCTCAAAAGTGACTATATAGTCTCGGTCTGTTAATCTGCTCACTGATAACAAATTGTTTTCTAATTCTTTCACATGCAAAACATCATTAAAGTTTTCTTTTAGCCCTGGAATGTAAATTGTTCCCATTTGATTTATAGTTGTGAGCTCATTCCCGTCTGCTAAAACAACTGCATTTACATTTGACTGCTTCTTATCACTAATTAAATTAATATTATTACACATGGAGGTCGAAGCACCAGAATCTACTAGCCATTTAGAGTTTGCTTTCTGCCTTTCCTTAATCATGGTCGCAAACACCTTATTATTATTCTTATTGTCCTTCAAAAATGGCGGCTTGCATTGTTTCTGCCTCTGGCCGTGTCGTGGTTGCCATCTGCTCTCTTGCTTGCTTCTATCAGCAGCCAATTGTTTACAGTTTCTCTGCAGATGTCCAATCTTCTTGCAGTAGAAACATTTCCTTTGCTCTCTCGAAAAAACTGCTTGGTCCAGCCCACGCACATCAGCCTTGGCTTGCTCACTTGGCACACTCTTGGAAGTTGGAGCGTCATTCCTCTCAGACAGTCTCCTCTGGTTCTCTTCCAGAATCCTGGCCACAACTAAATCTTTCGTTAGTTCCTCTGCCGGTAAGTTCTGCAATGAATTGGTAATATTGCCCCAGGAAGAATCTAGGGACTCTAACAAAATATAGCACTGCTGTTCTCTATTAATTTCCACTCCTCTTAGCTCAGCCTGCACAAACAAGTTTTGCATAGTCTTTAAATGTTCTATCACATCTTCTGCCTATAAATTCTCTTAGACCATAGCATTTTTGCAAAGGCAGTTGAAGGAGTGTGTAGTCTTTGAAGTGTTTCCCAAACATCTCTCGCCGTCTCCTTATCTCTTACGTCATTAATTAAATCTTCTTCTAACATTAAATAAATACAGGCTTTTGCTTTGCTATCTCTCTCTTTCGCGGCTTCATTAGCATCGGCTGGCAAGCCGGCTTCAACAGTTGCCCACAAGCTTTCCTTTACAAGTAACGATTGGGCATAAATCTTCCAGGTGGGGTAATTGGATCTGTTTAATTTGCTAAACTTCAAGATTTCCATCTTAACTTGTGCAGTGACTCAATTGACACAGTCCTTCTGAGTATGCACAGCTGTCCCCTTTCGGGCTTAATCAAAACACTGGAGGAGTTACTCACGGAGCTTATCAATGCAGCGCAAACAGCTTGCTCTGATCTGTCTTCCACTCTCTGGAACTTTCAGCTTCTGTGGATGCTGGGTGCTGCAGTATCTGGGCCCATAACCCTTGTCAGGGATGATGGGAGTTGTAGCTCTTCACCTCTGGCTCGAACTCACCACCTGGTTGTGCACCGCGCTGACCAGTTTTGGCCAGTGGTTATAGCTTAGCAAGATTTACAGAGAACAGGCTGAAGACCCCGACAAACTCTCCAAGCCTTCTCACTCTTGCTTCCACAGAAGTCTTCACCCTTCTTCAGGATCCAGCT
>NW_024820791.1:0-1851 GCF_019175285.1 Sceloporus undulatus | reverse complement strand
CTCAGGTTGAGCACCCTTTGCCTTTTCTGAGAAGACTGTGGCAAAGGGTGCTCAACCTGAGGATAATGGAGCAGAGGACAGAATAGGGGAATTTCAGCATAGAATAAGTAAAGAGACATTAGAGGAATACCTTGTTAATCTAAATGAATTTAAGTCTCCAGGACCAGATGAACGACATCTAAGAGTATTAAAGGAACCGACAAATGTAATAGCAGAGCCATTGGCAATAATCTTCGTAAACTCCTGGAGAACAGGAGAAGTCTCAGCAGACTGGAGGAGGACAAACATTGTCCCCATCTTTTAAAATGGGGAAAATAGAGTCATGCCAGAAAAATCTTATCTATTTTTTTGATAAAATTACCAGCTTAGTAGATCAAAGAATCATAGAGTTGGAAGAGACCACAGGGGGCATTCCAGTCGAACCCCCTGCCATGCAGGAAATCTCAAGCAAAGCATCCCTGACAGATGGCCACCCAGCTACTCCTCTCTTTCTCCTCTCTCTGGCAGGACTGCTCTGGAAGGAGTTATATAGAGCTAGTCTGCTAGCTCCGTCCCCTAGTGATTCACAGATGTGACTCACAGAAGCTCCACCCCTTCAGCAACAAGCACACTTTCTCAAAATGGCTGCCCAGCTACTCCTCTCCTTCCCCTCTCTCTGACCGGACTGTTCTCAATGATGAAGGGAATGCTGTGGATATAGTATATCTTGATTTCAGTAAATCCTTTGACAAAGTTCCCCATGACATTCTTGCAAACAAGCTTGTAAAATGTGGGTTAGACAAGGTAACTGTTACGTGGATTTGTAATTGGATGACCGGCCGAAGCCAAAGGGTGCTAAAAAAGGCTCCTTTTCATCCTGGAGAGAAGTGACCAGTGGGGTCCCACAGGGCTCTGTCCTGGGCCCAGTGCTATTCAACATCTTTATCAATGACTTGGACGACAGAATTGGGGACATACTTATCAAATTTGTAGATGACACCAAATTAGGAGGAGTAGCAAATACCCCAGAGTACAAGATCAAAAGTCAAAATGACCTGAATAGACTAGAAAGCTGGGCCAAAGCTAACAAAATGAAATTCAACATGGAGAAATGTAAGGTACTGCACTTAGGGAGGAAAAATGAAATGCAGAGATATAGGATGGGGGACACCTGGCTGAATGAAACTACGTGTGAAAGGGATCTAGAAGTCCAAGTAGACCACATGTTGAACATGAGTCAATGGTGCGAGGCGGCAGCTAAAAAGGTCAATACATGGCCATCTAGCCTCTGCTTAAAGACCTCTAAGGAAGGAGACTCCACTACACTCCAATGAGGGAGTGTGTTCCACTGCCGAACAGCCCTTACTGTCAGCAAGTTCCTACTAATGTTGAGGTGGAACCTCTTTTCCTGTAGCTTGCATCCATTGTTCCAGGTCCTGTTCTTTGGCTACAAGGGGCATGGGAGAGGTGGAACAGACAAGTTTGAGCCACTGGGATGATGTTTCTGCTGCTGGTCATGCTCATATTTTCTTGACCTCGCCGTCCATCAGATGGGCACAAATGTGTTGCATGAGTTCATTGTGCTTTTGGAGGGATCCACAAAATTCACCGGGTAAGTATCCAATTACCTAAAGTAGTGGTGCGGCCTTTGGATATCGCCAAAAAGAATCTGGACAACTACCTGCAGGAGATACTCTGGCTAGAAGTCCTGTGTGGAGCAGGGGGTTGGACCCATTGGCCTATATGGCCCATTCTAACTCTATAATATTTTGATTTTCTGGTTCTATAATAATAATAATAATAATAAAATTTTATTTGTACCCCACCCTTCCAAATAGATCAGGGCGGCTTACAGAATGCACCGTAGTGCAA
>NW_024820790.1:0-1851 GCF_019175285.1 Sceloporus undulatus | reverse complement strand
AGAATAGACATTGTACTCTTGTTGCCACTGATGCCCTCCCGCTGTCCTTTCAGACCAGATGACACTAACCACTGGTATGGCACTGGGTGCCACAACTATGATCATGAATACCAAAGAGTATTCATGATAGTGCTGTTTACGCCCTTGTAAATGCTCAACAGAGTGCCAGCCATTATCATCGGTTCATCGCGATTGTAAGAGATGTGAAGAAGTATTGTCTCTCTCGTTAAATATACAGGATACTGGTTACTTGATAGTTCAATGAAGTCTTGACAAGCTGTGAAAACATGCGGCTTCCCAACTGAGGACTACGAATTTTAGTTTCACATCATTTACAAATGAAAAGAAGGGACGAGATCTTCCAGAAGAGAATTTGATGGGCAAAGTTGTGTACTTTGCATAAACAACCATTCAGACAAGGTCTTAAAAACAAAACTTGGTATAAAGCTTATCTTCTCACTGATCAACATGTTACCCTTTTCCTTTTGCTTATTTTACAGTGCAATGCCTACACTCCCCCCTTTTTATTTTTAGTTCCCTTAGGGCTGTTCTAACTGGAAAAGTGTGCAGTTAATATCAGTCGCATTTACTCCAAAGTAAGCCAAACCATGGATGTTAATTGTGAGTAAACATTACAAAGTCCAGGCTCTCTCTCACTACAAAGGCAATGCCCTTCCAGTTGTTTTCTTATGATATATGTCCTAACTGCTGCCAATAGTACTCTTGACTTGCATTTGTATAGAAGACTGCTTTTCTCTCCTAACAAGAGCAATTGAATTTGTATAAAGGGTCAGGCTAAGCATGAACACAAGGTGAAATTTTATCATTCATTCCTTTTCCTGAATCTTCAAAAAGGTTTGTGTGTAAATATATAAATATATTTAACGGGGGAGTGACAGTGGCTTAGTGGTTTTAAATGTTGGACTACACTGAGAGGGGTTTCGAATCCCTGCTGGGCCATGAAAACCCACAGGGTGACCTTGAGCAAGTCAAACTCTCTCAGCCTCAGAGGAAGGCAAATGCAACCCCTCTTCCCCCAAAAAACACAGATCTTGGCAAGAAAAGCCTGCAATAGGTTCGCTTTAGGATTTGATGCATAGATGATAGATAGATAGATAGATAGATAGATAGATAGATAGATAGATAGATAGATAGATAGATAGATAGATAGCAAATGTGGGAGAGTGATTTCAGAGCTGGATTAGGACTCTGGTTGGGAATGATGACAACTGCAGTCCAGCCACTGGGAAGAAGTCCCAGGTTGAGGACAACTACAATCCAAACATGGCATTCAACTACTTTGATGGGAGTTGTAGTCCAACAGAGTCCATCCAACTACTAACCAGGGATATCTGACCCTGTACAAGAAAACTCCAGTAGAGGGTTTCCAAGCAGCCACAGCAAGCCTTGACAATAGGCCAGGAATGCTGGAAGCTGCAGTCTAACATCTGGAGTGATGCAGTTTGTGCACCCCAATCAACTACATTGATGGGAGTTATAGTAGTTTTGGATGGACTAAGCTCTCAGAATCCCCATCCAGCTCAGCCCATTTAACCATGTTGGCTGGGTGATCCTGGGACTGGGAGTTGTAGGTTGCAGAGTGCTGAAATGGCCTGGGGCCAGATATGGCCCACAGGCCATATTGAGAACTTAAGGGTATGATGGAGTAAGGCTGCCTCCTCCCCTCCCTAGTCTTCTGTCCTCCCTCCCTCATTCTGCCACATTATCTTCTGTGACAAAAAAATAGTAACTTTAGAATGGGAGGTGTAGGAAGACAAGAGGAAGGGGATTTTATGGTATCCTCGGGTTCCCTTCCAAATCTAGGATGCTATGTATTCCTGCATGGCAGAA
>NW_024820789.1:0-1851 GCF_019175285.1 Sceloporus undulatus | reverse complement strand
GTAATTTTCTGTCTTCTTTTCTCAGTATTTTTTCAATAATTTTTTCTATATCTCCTCAAAGTCATTTCTTTTCCATAGTCCTTTTTTCACTTTCAGTTTACAAACTAATTTGTCATTAATAGCTAATTTCCATGTTTCTTTATACCAATCCTCCATTTCTACATTCATTTTCATTTTCCAATGTCTTGCTATAATTCAGTGATGGTGAACCTTTTACGTGCTGGGGGCGGGGGGGGCGGGGCTTCCACCCCCTTTTCAGAGGAAGGGAACCTGTGGCTCCTCCCCTGGCATTTGCTAGCCTCTGAGGGTCCCTTTTGGGCCGCCAGAGGCCGGCAAATGAGCCGTGGAGGAGGGTGCGATATCCTCCACAGTTTGCTGGCCTCTGAGGTTCCCTTTTGGGGTTGCCAGAGGCTGGCAAACGAGCCGCTGAAGACGGCGCAATGTCCTCTGCAGTTTGCCGGCTTCTGAAGGTCCCTTTTGGGGCCGTCAGAGGCTGGCAAACGAGCCTTTCCTGCGCCAGATCTCTCTCTCCGGAGGGAGGTCTGGGGCTGGAAGGTCTGCAACTGTGCCCAGGACCCGGCACGCGCCGTCCTGGGCTCCTCCACGACCTTTCCTGCCCCAGATCTCTCTCTCTCCAGAGAGAGAGAGGAAGGTCTGGGGCTGGAAGGGCCGCGACGGAGCCCAGGACCCGCCATGCCACCACTGCTCCTCCTCAGGTGCCTTTCCCTGCCTCCAGCTGTCTTTCTGGATACAGTTGGAGTCTGGGAAAGGTCTCTGGGGAGGAGCAACTGGCACGCACAGGTCGCTCTGCCTCCCCCGCATTTTTCTCAGCCTCCAGTTGTCTCCAATAGGCAGCTGAAGGCCAGGAAAAAGACTGGGAGGAGGAGCCAGCCGCGTACCCCTCTGGCTCCTTTTGCCCAGCACCATTTTCTTGCTTCGCGCTGTCTCCGACAGGTAGCATGATGAACCTCTTCTCTCCTCTCCCCTTCCCTTAAGTCTCCTCCTTCACTCTTTCTTTCCCTTTGTCTTCCATCTTTCCCTCCTTCCTTCCTTCTCTCTCTCTCTCTCTTTCCTTCTTTCCTTCTTCCTTCTTTCCTTTCCCTCTCCCTCTTTTCCATTATCTCTCCTTCCCTCCCCTTTCCTCTCCTCCTTCCTTCTTTCTTTCCCTTTGTCTTCCATCTTTCCCTCCCTCCCCCTTTTCTTTTTCCTTTCTCTTCTTCCTTCCTATCCCATCTTCTCCTTCCCTACTTCTTTCTTTCTTTCTTCCTTTCTTTCCATCCTTCCTTCCTTCTCTCCTCCTCTCTTCCCTCCCTCCCTCCCTCCCTCCCTCCTTTTCTTCCTTTCGTTCATTCCCTCTTTCTTTCTTCCTTCCTTCATTTCTTTCTGTCCCTCCCTCCCTCCCTCCCTCCTTCCTTCCTTTTGTTCAATCTTTCCTTCCTGATTTCTTCCTTCCTTCCCTCTTCCTTCTTTCTTTCCTTCCTTCCTTCCTTCCTTCCTTCCCTCTTTCTTTCTTTCTTTCTTTCTTTCTTCTTCTTTCCTTCTTTCCTTTCTCTCTTCTTCTCCTTCTCTTCTTTCCTCCCTTCTTCTCCTTCCCTCCTTCCCCCTTCCTTCCCCTTCCTCCCCCTCTTCCCTTCCCCTCCTTCCTTCTCCTCTTCCCTTCCCCTCTTCCCTTGCCCTATTCCCTTCCCCTCCTTCCTTCCCCTCTTCCCCTCCCTCCTTCCTCCTTCCTTCCCCTCTATCCTCCCCTTCCCCCTTCCTTCCTTCTCTTCTTCCCCTTTTCCCTCCCTCCCTCCCTTCATCCCTGCCTCCCTCCCTCCCTCCCTCCCTCCCTCCCCATGAAAGCCAAGCCCA
>NW_024820788.1:0-1851 GCF_019175285.1 Sceloporus undulatus | reverse complement strand
TGACCTTATGGGAGTCTCTGAAGGGGTTTTCTTGTCAGGTTTCTTCAGAGTGGGTTTCCATGGCCATCCTCTGAGGCTGAGAGAGTGTGACTTGCCCACGGCTTCAGTTCTTTTGGAAGCCTTTTGCTTTATCTTTTGAAGGCAGCTGAAGTGTTGCTTCTTGCTCTGAAGAATGAGAGGAACCTTCTGGCATCCAAAAGGCTAACATTCTCTGGAGTTATGTCTGATAATATGTATATATGGGATTGCAATACCTGTTCATTTATTTAAAAGTTTATAGGGCACCCCATATCATAGACTCTCATAGATATGTCTCTTAATAGCAGTTAACCAAATTAAACAGTATATAAAACAAAAACATGAAACAAGCTGGACAAGGAAACTGTTACGTGGATTTGTAATTGGTTGACTGACCAAACCCAAAGGATGCTCCGCAATGGCTCCTTTTCATCCTGGAGAGAAGTGACCAGTGGGGTGTCCAGTGGGGCTCTGTCCAGGGCCCAGTGCTATTCAACATCTTTATCAGTGACTTGGATGACAGAATTGGGGGCATACTTATAAAATTTGCAGATGAAACCAAATTAGGAGGAATAGCTAATACCCCAGAGGACAGGATCAAGATTCAAAATGACCTGAATAGACTAGAAAGCTTGTCCAATGCTAACAAAATGAAATTCGACACCGAGAAATGTTTGATATTGCACTTAATTAATGAAATGCAGAGATATAGGATGGGGGACACCTGGATGAATAAAAGGGATCTAGTAGTCCAGGTAGACCACACGTTTAACATGAGTCAACAGTGTGATGAGGCAGCTAACAAGGCCAATGCGATTTTAGGCTGCATCAATAGAAGTATAGTGTCTAGATCAAGGGAAGTAATAGTGCCACTCTATTCTGCTCTGGTCAGGCCCCACCTGGAATATTGTGTCCTGTTCTGGGCACCACATTTCAAAAAGGACATTGAGAAACTACAGCGTGTCTAAAGGAGGGCGACTAAAATGGTGAAGGATCTGGAATCCATGCCCCATGAGGGAGCTGGAAATGTTTATCCTGGAGAAGAGAAGGTGATATGAGAGCCCTGTTTAAATATTTGAAGGAATGTCATATTGAGGAGAGAGTAAGCTGGTTTTCTGCTGCTCCAGAGACTATGGATGTAAGGTACAGGAAAAGAGATTCCAGCTCAACATTAGGAGGAATTTCCTGACAGTGAGGGCTATTCGACATTGGAAGACACTCCTTCCTCGGAGTGCAGTGATCCTTGGAGGTCTTTAAACAGAGGCTGGATGGCCATCTGTCGGGGATGCTTTGATTGAGAGTTCCATCATGGCAGAATGGGGTTGGACTGGATGGCCCTTGTAGTCACTTCCAACTCTATGATTCTTAGTGATCATGAAACATGTAATAAGAAAGTAATGCTATGTAATGAGAAGAAAAGGTATGTATACAAAGAACAATTACAGTACACAAATCAGCTTCAATTTATCTACTCTGAATAAGATACTGATGTAATGCAAAATAACATCTAAACAATGATAATGTACAAACTAATTTCAGTTTATTACTATGAATAACCTACTAATGTAGTAATATAGAATGACTTCTACAGAAAATAATATAAACAAGGGCAATTGTGAGTACAGGTACACAAAGGATTCAGTACAATGGCAATACAGTGGTACCTCGGGATACGAAATACCCAGGTTACGAAATTTTCGGGATACGAAAAAATCCCATTGAAAATAATTGTTCCGGGTTACGAATGTTTTTTCGGGTTACGAAAAAAATTTTGGTGCTTTTTTCGGCTTTTTCGCACGGAATCGCGGCTTTTCCCCATTAGCGCCTATGGCA
>NW_024820787.1:0-1851 GCF_019175285.1 Sceloporus undulatus | reverse complement strand
CCCCCCCCAGCAGCCACCGCCACTGGAGGTGGCAATGCCAGGCCCTAAAGATCGATTTGGGCTCTAGCATGGGTACAACCATGCTAAAACCCAAATGGAAGGTATTCATAAGGTATGGTGGGAGAAAAGGGTAAGCCAATATAAGAAACCAGTAAGAGGAACCATTCTGGAAATGTCATGCTAATAGAATAGAACAGAAAATGTATGCTTGTTTCTGCCTGGCCTTTTCTACAGTCTTTCAGTGTAGCACGCAATCCTGGTAATGTCAGCTTGATGATAGATACAAAGAAAGGAATGCAGGGAGTAGGTGAGATGAGCAAAACTACAAGGCCCAAGTGGGAAATAAAACAGGCACCAGAGTTTAGACGATGCCTGGTATAGTTTGGATGCTTTCCAGGATTGTACAGAGTTCTTGAACCATGGATGTCTTAACATCATAAGCCCTAAAATACACCTCTCTGCTAAAAGGTAGTCTCCTTCATTTGTAAGTTGCCAGGCAATGCAGGATCATTATGGGTTGGTAGTACATGACCTGTTTCGTATGCATGCTCATGAAATGTGGCCTGCTAATTAGTGACACAACAGCTATGCAGAATCATAGAATTGGAAGAGACCGCTAGGGCCATCCAGTCCAACCCCCTGCCATGCAGGAAATCTCAATCAAAGCATCTACAACAGATGCCCATCCAGCCTCTGTTTAAAGACCTCTAAGGAAGGAGACTCCACTACACTCCAAGGGAGTTTGTTCCACTGTTGAACAGCCCTTACTGTCAGGAAGTTCCTCCTAATGCTGAGGTGGAATCTCTTTTCCTGTAGCTTGCATCCATTGCTCCGGGTCCTAGTCTCTGGATTAGCAGAAAACAAGCTAGATCCCTCCTCAATATGACATCCCTTCAAGTATTTAAACAGGGCTATCATATCACCTCTTAACCTTCTCTTCTCCAGGCTAAACATCCCCAACTCCCTAAGTCGTTCCCCATAGGGCATGGTTTCCAGACCCTTCACCATTTTAGTCGCCTTCCTTTGGACACACTCCAGTTTATCAACATCCTTTTTGAATTGTGGTGCCCAGAACTGGACACAATATTCCAGGTGGGGCCTGACCAAAGCAGAATAGAGTGGCACTATTACTTCCCTTGATCTAGACACTATACTTCTATTGATGCAACCTAAAATCGCATTGGCCTTTTTAGCTGCCGCATCACACTGTTGACTCATGTTTAGTTTGTGGTCTACTTGGACTCCCAGATCTCTTTCACATGTAGTTTCATTCAGCCAGGTGTCCCCCATCCTATATCTGTGCATTTCGTTCTTTCGCCCTAAGTGCAGTACCTTACATTTCTCTGTGTTGAAATTCATTTTGTTAACTTTGGCCCAGCTTTCTAGTCTATTCAGGTCATTTTAAATTTTGATCGTGTCCACTGGAGTATTATGCCCCCAATTCTGTCATCCAAGTCATTGATAAAGATGTTGAATAGCACTGGGCCCAGGACAGAGCCCTATGGGACCCCACTAGTCACTTCTCTCCTGGATGAAAATAGAAAACAGAAATAGGATGCTGTGTGATTATCATATGAAAAAGTGTGTGTGTGTGTATGCACATAAATGTCTTTTTCTTTCCTTTGTGTCAGTCTTTTGGGTTGTGAGAGCACTGATAGCTATTCACTGCAGCAAATAAAACTACAAATTCTCCTTCCCCCTGTGAGGACATTGTCTTAATCAAACCAGGGCAATGAACTCATATTTTTATGGATATTAATATTATCCCTTCCCCCCTCACAACCATTGCCATTGCCTTCCCCTGAGGCTGAGAGAGTGTAATAATAATAATAATAATAATAATAATAATAA
>NW_024820786.1:0-1851 GCF_019175285.1 Sceloporus undulatus | reverse complement strand
GGTTGTTTTCAAAAAGAAAGGGTCAATAGTCCGCTTTCAGAAAAACCGCACTAAGGGGGATTTGCCCTGGATCTCTTGTGCAAGACGCTGATTTACTTGTGATAAAATCGGCACGAGTGTGAACTTCCAACTTTTAAACTGGTTTGGGAACCAGGGTAAAATGTAGTCTGAATGGCCCCTACATTTAAGGGTGAAGTGAGCAAGAAACAACAAGCAAAGTCTAAACACTTCCTTTGACCCTTGCAGCGTTGGAGCGTGTCGCCACCCTCAAACTGTCAATGGCTCAACTGCAGCAAGGCCAGGAGCAGCACAGAATGTGTCTATACAACTGGGTGTGTGGCCCTCCCCACAACAATGATGTCGGTCTTCCTTTTTTACTTTAAAAATGTTTATTACACTGAGATATTCCCATGATAGTATTTAAATTACCAAATATCAACCAAATATTAACTATGAATTTAACGGAGTGTTATCACCCTTTTCTTCAAATGTTTTAAGACAACTCCATTCCATTTCTAAATCTTCTTTTGATCTCCCTCTTAGTAAGGCAGATACTATATCCTTATTTCTAGCTTCATATATCTTAATCAACCAATCTTCGCTAGAAGGAGTAATTGTAGATTTCCAAACCTGAGCAAATAAGATCCTTGCGCATGAGACCATATATAAAACAATTAAATTGTATTTTACTGACTTTATGTTGTGTGTTATATTTAGTAAAAATGAATTTGGTTCAAAGGGAATATTTATATCCAGAATGTTTTGGATGGTTCCATGAATCCTTTGCAGGAATACTTTAGCTTTAATGCATGTCCATCAATATGAAAGAAGCTTCCCTCGGGTTCCCCGCATTTCCAGCACTTAGTATTGCCAACTTTGTATCTCTGGTGGGTTTTTTTGGGGGGAGGGGGGGTTAGATACCGCCTGTATAACATTTTGATGTAATTTTCTTTATAGTTTTGGCACAGAGTGAATTCATTTGTTCCTTTCCATGATTTTCCCCATTCCTCTATAGTTATAGTTTTATTTATATCATGTGCCCATCTTACTATCTTCTAGATCTCTTTCTTTGAATAGTTTTTAATATTTGGATATGTGTTTACCTTTTTTGTCCATCATAATTTTATCTATTTCATTGTTATTCATCGTTAACCCAGGAGCTTTATTGTCTGCCTTAAAACGATTGTTTAATTGGCTGTATAATAGCCAATCCTTCATGTTTCCTTTTTCATTAAGTTCTTCCATAGATTTCATATTGTATTTTCTTTCTGGTGTTTTATTTATTAAATCTCCATATTTTAGCCATTGTCTATCTTTGTCCTTTGTTTGATTTTAATAGGCTTCTTGCAATGACAACCAAAATTTATGTCTCATTTTATACCATGCTTTAAGCAATGATCTTCTTATAATATGATGGTTAAAAGTATTATTACCTTTTGGTTTGGTATACCACATATATGCATGTATACCAAGATTCAGGTTAGCTTTTTCTATATTCAATAAAGTCTTGTTTTCTAATTTGAACCATTCTTCTAACCATTTGAGACAAGCTGCATAATAATAATACAGCTTAAAGTTTGGTAAGTTACATCCCCCCTTGAAGCAAAGATCATTTATTAAGGCAACCATAAGAGTTTCGACTCCGTATCCCATCCTGAAGCCAGTTTGAAATGGGTCCAGATAATCTGTTTCATCCAAGACCGCTTGGAGATGAAGAGCAACTGCCCTCAAAATTATGTTGGTTAGAAATGGAAGATGGGAGACCGGTCTGTAATTGTTCATCTCCAAGGGATCTAGGGAGGGCTTTTTCAGAAGCCGTTAACACCGCTTCTTTTAAGCATGATGGAAAAT
>NW_024820785.1:0-1851 GCF_019175285.1 Sceloporus undulatus | reverse complement strand
GACCTCGGAGGGGGAAAACCGAAGGAGAGGAAGGAGTGGAGTTTGGAGGCATTCGGTGCTGTGAATTGTTTCCGAAAGGAACCAGCCAACGCGGCGAGCTTTTTTCACCGTTTGGGAGTGGAGGAGTGGAGGTGTTTGTGTTTGCTGGAGGGCGAGGCGGAAAAATCTTCTTTACAGGGAAATCCTCTAAGCAATCTCTCCACGACTTTAAATATAATGAAGACGGTAAAGGTAACTTTGTAACAAAAAAGTTACATTGATTCTTTTTTTTTGGAAGAAAGCTATTTAATTCCTCCAAAAAGAGCCACATTAAGAGAAAGAAAGTGCTGTTAGAGAACGGGGAACCCAGGTGATTTTGCTCCTTGGGAATACTGACTCCTTCTCTCTTGTTTTTTCCTTTTCTGGACTGGTGGAGCTGAGGCAAACTTTCTTTATAGAGAGATAAAATAGCAACACAGCAAAGACCTATAATATGCTATTTGATTCAAAGCCTTATGATGGAATGAAGAAATGAGTAATCTCCTTTTTTGTTACTAGAGAGACAAATCTAACAAAGTTGTTTAGCAAATATATATTGAAAAATATCTCCTTCTTTGTGAATGATTTACGAGTGGAAGATAAAAAATTATGAACATGGACTCTTTCTGTTGAAGTGGAGAATCCAGAGGGGAGACATTGAGTGTTTAGAGGAATATAATCTGAACATTTGGAGGATAAACAGACTGTGACACTTCCCTTTTTGTTTTTCACGGATAACAAACTCTTTCAAATCTCCCTTGGAAAAGCAAGCTTGATTGATCTGGACATATAAATTGAACATTGCTGTGGGGGGGGAAAAAGGGAAAAAAAAGGGAAAAAAAAAAGAGAAATCAACCTAGGAGCACAAATTGATAACACAGCTGTAAGAGACTTGAGGAGAAGGTAATCTACAGCAGTGTAAGGGAAAATGAAACAGCTGTAACGGATTAAGACAGTCTTGGGAAAAGAAAAGAAAAAAAGCCTTAAGGACTGATATAGTTTTTCTATCCACACGGACAAGAATTGGATTGGTAGATAGAGAATAATTTGAATATTATAAAGTGGAAAGGTTGATAGTTGTATTATATTAGTTGTACTATATTGTAATTGATAAATATTTGGGGAAATTGAATGCAAACCAGAAGCATGACGGCTAGACGAGGATCTATTGGTCAATCAACAGGTCAATCTGATATAAGTAATATTATACTACAGGAATTAAGGGAATTTAAGAAAAATTTTAAGAAGGAGATTCGAGAAGAGTTGAAGGAAAGTCGGGCTGAAACAAAGGGGGATGTGCAAAAAATTAGGGAGGATGTCCAAAAGGAGTTTGATGGATTGAGGAAAAAGATTGATAACCTCACGAAGGAAATCTCAGGAATTAAAATAGAGGTGGAGGAGGTAGTAGAAAGGACTGACAGCCTGGAAAGGAGAACAGAGGACATAGAAAGAGCCTTGATAAGGGAACAGCAAAATGGCCTTTTGCAGGAGGTTCGGTATAGGGAACGGGCCATTAAAATTCGTGGGTTGAAAGAGGAACAAGGAGAAAGAATATATGACAAGATCATTCCATTACTGGCGAAATATATTGAATTGGATGAGGACCTTCTAGAGGCTCAGATAGACAAGGTATTCAGAGTGAGCTCAAAAATAGCAACTGAAAGGAAACTAGATAGGGACATCACTGTATGTTTCACGAGTACAAGGATTAGAGATATAGTCTTAAAAAGAAACTATGAGAAGAAATTGATCGTAAATGACAAAATAATAGAAATTTATAAGGATTTGCCTATACAAATTATTAGAAGGAGACAAGAATACAAATTTTTGACA
>NW_024820784.1:0-1851 GCF_019175285.1 Sceloporus undulatus | reverse complement strand
CCATCTCCAATGCCCCCTCTCCTGGCCCTTCCCAGAGGTCCCTTCCTGTCCACAGAGAGCTACGCAATCCTGCCTTCCCCTCCTGGCTCCCAGAGGCCTAGATTCATAGAATCATAGATTTGGAAGAGACTACAGGGCCATTCTGTCCAACCCCATTCTGCCATGCACCAATCAAAGCATCCCCAACAGATGTCCATCCAGCCTCTGTTTAAAGGAGGAGACTCCACCAAAATCTCAGAGGGAGTTTGTTCCACTGTCAAACAGCCCTTACTGTTAGGAAGCAACTCCTAATGTTGAGGTGGAATCTCTTTTACTGCAGTTTGCATCCATTGTTCCATGTTCTAGTCTCTGGAGCAGCAGAAAATAAGCTAACTCCATCCTCAATATGACATCCCTTCAAACATTTAAACAGGTCTATCATATCACATCTTAACCATCTCTTCTACAGGCTAAACATCCTCAGCTCCCTAAGGCGTTCCTCATAGGGCATGGTTTCCAGACCCTCCACCATTTTAGTTCCTTTGGACACGCTCCAATTTCTCCACATCCTTTTTGAAATATGGTGCCCAGTATTCCAGGTGAGGCCTGAACAAAGCAGAATAGAGTAGCACTATTACTTCCCTTGATCAAGACACTATACTTCTATTGATGCAGCGTAAAATCGCATTGGCCTTGTTAGCTGCTGCATCGCACTGTTGACTCATGTTCAACTTGTGGTCTACTTGGATATCTCTAAGACAAGGATGGGCTAATGTTGGGGATTGGGGGGTCACATTGGCCCCCAAGGTATCTCAGGGGCAACCATACATTCTGATGCCTTAAAATAGGAATAATGCTTTGCCCCTCAGTATCCTATTGCATCCTTTTGGGGAAGTGGAGGCCATTTTGACATTCTTCCGCCCTCTCTGAGCCACTGCAGGGCCAAGGGAGCACTCTGGGCTTGAGGGCCACTGGGCCCACCCCATATTTAGATCCAGAGATATTCTCCCATATCCCCAACATTTCACAGATTGGAAAGCAAGACACATGTGGAAAAGCAACCCAGAAGGCAGTGAAGATGGCCAAAGCTGTTTATGAGGAAGATCACACAAACTAGGAAGGGCACAGCAGTTTGCTTTTGCTTCAGCCTCCTGGGAAAGGCCATATCCTGTCTCCTTCTTTCCTCTTCTCTCCCCACTTTTGAGCTGATAGGCTGCAAACTCAGTTGCACTCAGGAACTGAAGTGAGCTGAGAAAGGGGAAAGTGGGAGGAGGAGAGAGAAACCAGGACATTTTAAAAGCAAATGAAATAATAGGGTGACAGAGGATTAACCAGGACTGTCTCTGCCAAACTCAGAGAATATTTTATTTGCTTCCTTTCATAAATTGGCCCAGCAGTGACACAGATGAAGCTAATAGGATAATGACTCACCAAAGAGCTGTTGTACCTGGGCTTCCAATTTCTGTTGGAACCCAACTCGCTCCGCCTGGCCTCTGTGTTGGCCATCAGGTGGGCAGGGGTCCTGATGGCCCTTGCACTTGGGTCACTTCCAACAACAGAGGCCCCAAAGCTGTGTCCAAGGAGGCCGAGATGAAGTTCCTGAGAAAAAGGAGCAGGGTTAGGATTGGCTTAGCAATAAACCCTGCAGCACTCAGAGAGACAGAGAACAGCATCCTGCTGGTGACATACGCATGTGACATATGCCTCCTATGAGCCAATGCAGAGGTGGGCATCCGCTTCCTCCCTCTGCAACAAACAAAGCCCCCTGGACCTAGCATAGACTCACTACAGCTCCCCTACACAAGAGATACTCCATGCCTTCTTAGAGTGGTGGGGGATTAGGGGATGGGGAATTGGAGAGGGCCCTGGTTA
>NW_024820783.1:0-1851 GCF_019175285.1 Sceloporus undulatus | reverse complement strand
ACAATTTAAACATATAGAATTCTTACAATCAGAACAGAAATACATGCATACATTAAAACTGCATCATCACTCCTTACCCCCTCCTGTAGGAATTCAGTAGCTTTCCTTCTAACCTTGTTTCTGGATGTCCTTATCTCAGTAGTTTATGTTATGTCTTTCTTACTGGTGCCAGCTTCCCTCTAGGTCAAGATGCACTCACTATTCCTTTGCTCTAGTAACTCCAAGCCTTTATTTCAAAAACTCTCTCTGGCTGACAAAGGTGACTCCATCTTTCTATAGTTTTTATATTTCAAAAAGGAATTTCCACCACAGTATCTTATCACCCTATCTGTTCAACTTGTATGCAGAACATATTATAAGAAAAGCAGACTAAGGAAGATCAAAGAAGAAAGTGCAAAGGCAGGCTCAATGTTGAACATAAAGAAAGCAAAAATAATGACCACCAAAGACCTTCACAAGTTCAACCTGTACAATGAAGAAATAGTTAAAGAATTCTAAAATGAAAAGATATACAACTGAGCACAAAAGTTAGAATCATGCAAGCCACTGTCTTCCTTACTACGGTGTATGAATGTGAGAGCTGGACAATTAAAAAAGAAAATAGGAAAAAAACCCATTCATTTGAGATGTGGTGCTGAAGAAGAGTGTTGAAGATCCCATGGACAGTCAAAAGGAGAAACATATGGGTCCTAGAGCAGATCAAGCCGGAAACCTCCCTGGAAGCCAAGATGACCAAACTGAGGCCGTCATACTTCAGACACATCATGAGAAAGGAGGACTCATTGGAAAAGACAATGATGCTGGGAAAGGGTGGAGGGAAGTAGGAAGAGAGGAAGGCCACATGCCAGACGGATGGACTACATTAAGGAGGTCATGGGTTTTATGAGGCTGCAGGAATTAAGCAGAGCAGTGGAGGACAGAGGGTCTTGGAGATGTCTGATCTATAAGGTCACCATGGGTCAAAATCGACTTGAGCGCAGTTACCAAGAATAATAGAATCATAGATTCACAGAGTTGAAAGAGACCACAAGGGCCATCCAGTCTAATCCCATTCTACCATGCAGGAACTCTCAAGCATCCCTGACAGATGGCCATCCAGCCTCTGTTTGAAGACCTCCAAGGAGGGAGACTCCACCATTCTGTCGAACAGCCCTTACTGTCAGAAAGTTCCTCCTAATGTTGAGGTGGAATCTCTTTTCCTGCAGTTTGCATCCATTGTTTCACGTTCTAGCCTCTGGAGCAGCAGAAAACAAGTTTCTTCTCTCCTCAATTGATAAAGTCATTGATATGATAAGATATAAAGATAAAGATACCAAATAGCATTGGGCTCAGGACAGATCTCCATGGCACCCCACTGACCCCAAAGCATGTAACCAGCTGTTGCAGTGGGAAGGGAATATCTTTGTAACTGTTATTCCAGGTAAGGGACTGGCCTGGACATTGGTTAAAAGCAGTGCCTGCATCTGCAAGACACCAGTCTACTATGGCTATGGGAGTTGACAGAGAGAAATTGGGGTGACTGCTAGGCAGTGATTTATCTTTGCACTGGGAGATGATGGGGGAAAGGCAGTGGTGGTGAACCACAGCAACATTCACAGGGTCATGTGAAAACAACTACAGCAGAGAAAACAGGTACAGAGTGGTTCTGTGGTGGGTGCTGGGCAGAAGAGATGTGGTGTCCATTTGGTCCCCCCCCCCCAGGTGTAGACAACCCCTAGCAAAGGGAGGCATGGATTTAATCTACAGGATAAGAGATTACATCTAAACTTCAGGAAGAACCTCCTGATAGTCAGAGCTGTTCGATAGTGGAAGATGTGCCCCAGAATGTGGTGGACACTCCATCTTTGGAGG
>NW_024820782.1:0-1851 GCF_019175285.1 Sceloporus undulatus | reverse complement strand
AAAAAAAATATTTTCTTTCTTCATCTTTCTTCCTGTTCTGGGATCCAAGAGAGTATGTACATGTTGGGTAACATGAACAGGAGAATGTGGGTACATTCATATCCTTCATGTGAGCTTTCTGGAGGCATCTACTTGGCCTCTGTGGGAAAAGAATGTTGGACCAGGTGGACTGTTGGTTGGATGGATCAGCCCTCTTCTTGCCTGAAATTCTGTTTGAGTCTTATACCTTGTCCCTGCAATTGTATTCTTGGGCCAATGTGCAATGAACATATTCCCATCATGCTGAGTTCTAAAAGTGTAACCATTTCACATGGGCCTAAATCCTATTGTTGGTCTCAGCTAGAGTAGAACCATTGAATCAGTTGGATTTACCTAGATGTTGACATGCCATACAACTGTTGATTCAATGGATCAGCTCTTATTGGGACTAACCAACAGGATTTCTAGCCATGAGGTTGCACATTCTTGGGTGGTACTTTCTGAATGACTTTAATGCACCACTTGATTTGCTTGGATGGCAAAAACAGCCACAGGCTATTCTCCTAGCACAATGGGACAATAAGCAAGCACATTGGCAGATACACAACTTGTTGTAGTGTTAGTATTCAGTATAGATGTACTCTATGGAAGTGTGATTGTAGCTTTTCAGCTTTTATGTCATTATCACCTCCTCCTCCTCCTCCTCCTCCTCCTCCTCCTCCTCCTCCTCCTCCTCCTCCTTTTCTTCTTCTCATTTGTTCACAGAGTACATATTCTTACACTCCCAACTGTAGGAGGGAAGATAGGCACCAGGTACAACAATAGCAATAGCAATTGCATTTTACATTTCTATATTTAGTTCATAGTGAACTAAGCACTCTCTAAGCTGTTTACAATGTGTAAGCCAATCAGCCCCAGCAAGCTGGGTATTCATTTTACCGAGCTATGAAAGGATGGAAGGCTGAGTCAACCTGGAGCCCTGTGGGATCGTATTCACAATGTTGTGGCTGCAGTATTGGCATTAACCACTGCACCATGATGAGCTGAGCTGAGACAGGATGAGACAATGGTGTGTAGGCTAACTAAGGGCCTGTACAGACCGGAGAAAGCGCCAGCCTATGGGTGGAGTCAGGGCTCAGCGTCCTGATGCTGGATGCCCTAACTCCGTCCCCTGAGCATCATGATGCCATGCACTGCTCCAGACGGGGCCATGGTGTGAGGTTGCTGTGGTCTCAATCCAGCCAGGAAAGGGACAGCTCCATGTCACCCCTTAGAGGAAATCTGCATAGCCCCTAAGTGGGTCTGAGGAGGCCAAAGTGGTCTGTGCATTTCTGGGGAATGTTGCAGGAGCAGTAGAAGGGTGTTTCAGGAAAGCTCTTTAGCATGGCTGGCATAGTAAGAATGGTGGCAGGAGTTTCTGGGCTTTCAATTTATGCAGGCGTAGCTTGTCCATGCTGGGCTGACACAAGGTGGTTTTGCTCATATTCTCTCTTATATAAAAAAGATGCAAATCCTTCTTTACACATAGTAACCCCAAGAGAAAGTGGAATGCAAAGAGTGACAGAAACAGAACAAGTAAGATTTATTTAAGGGTTCATTAAGATTTTGCCATTTTCTCTGTAACCATGAAATGGTTTCAAGGGAAGACAGAGACCAAAGAGGCAATTGCTTCAAGGAGGAGTTTGGAAGAAAGCAGGTGGAATGGAGTGGGTTGCTCTATGGACGATGGTGAGATGGTGACAGCACTGCGGTGAGGGTCTGCTATTTAGCTGATCTCTCTTGTTCTTCTGTTCAGTTAGATTCAGGAAGGCATGATGGGAGCTGCAGCCTTCTCTAGAGTTGGTACTTGCAGACATAGGCATTGAGTTTCTT
>NW_024820781.1:0-1851 GCF_019175285.1 Sceloporus undulatus | reverse complement strand
ATCCCACACAATTTTGTCTTTAACCTCCTTGGAATAGTTTTCTAATAAAAACAGTTTAATTTCCTCTTTAAGATCTTTTACAAATTCCTCGTCATTCAGTATATTCTCATTCAACTTCCATACCCATTCTTTCATTCCACCTTCTACCTCCATAGTCATTTCGATCATATTATGATCCGATATCTCCCTCGGAGCAATTTCCATTTTCCTTATCAGGGGTAGAGCTTTTTTTGTGGACAGAAACATATCTATCCTTGAGACAGACCTACAGGAATCTGAAAAATATGTGAATCCATCCTTATTTTTATAAAGGTAAGTCCATACATCTGATAAATTGTTCTCTAATATCATATCAAAACAACTCGCAGGGAGTTTCCCCTGATTGTTCTGAATCTTTTTGTTTGCTCTCCTGTCTCTTTTAGGCTTAAGCACGCCATTAAAATCTCCAACTATAATTGTTTTATCCCCATCTAATTTGCTTAGGTCCTGATGCAACTTTTGAAAAAAAGTATTTTTCTTTTCTAATGGGGCGTAAACACAGACAATATTCAGTTTTTGGTTATCCATATCCATTTGAATTGCAACGTACCTTCCGTCCTCATCCTTAAATACTTCTTTGCAGTTAAATCTCCTATTTACATAGATTCCAACCCCCCTTCCTCTCTTCTTTTTATCCAGTGAACAGTACAAACAGCCTAGACTGTTATTTTTCAAATATTTTACTTCACTTTCTTTTATTTTAGTTTCTTGGATGCACACAATATCACATTTACTCTTTAATAAATAATGAAATACAAGTTTTCTCTTATGTAACTTATTTAAACCTCTTACATTTAAAGAACCTATTTTAATTTTCATTTTCACTTCTTTCTCTAAACCTTTTCCCCCTATTTTGCCTGAGACAGTATCCTTTTACTCTTGCCTGTGTCTTAAACTTCTTTCAATTGTAAATTTTCTTTAGAGCCTTTTTTCTCTCTTGCTTGATCTTCCTCTGGGCTTTTCCCCTTTTCCAGCACTTTCCTATAGAATTCCCTGGCTTTATCAAGGTTATCTATTTTATACTTTTTTTGCCTAAAGAAGAATAGGACCCCTTCAAATGTATCCCACCTGTATTTTATGTTGTTTTTGTACAATGCTTGTGTTAAGAATCTGTATTCTTGTCTTCTTCGCAGAATTTGTATAGGCACGTCCTTATATACCTCAATTTCCTTGCCCTCTATTATTAGTTTTTTCTGCAAGCTCTGAGAACAGATTTTATTCCTAATTCTAGCGTTTGTCATACAGATTGCTATATCTCTGTCCAAATTTTTTTCCTTAGCCCGTCTTGAATTTATTCTAAATATTTTTTCTGTGTATAGCAATAAAGTTTCCTCCGGTATCTCAATGAATTGAGCCAGATCTGGAATTATACGATCAAACAGTTGTTCTTTCTCAGTCTCTGGTAGACCTCGAATTTTTAGGTTTCTTTCCCTATATCTCACCTCTTGCAATAGAAAACTCATATTCACATTTTGTTGATCAATCAACATATTGTTTGTTTTTCTCTCCAGGGCTTTTGTTTGGGTAGACACTTGCTCTACTTCTGTTTTCAAATCTTTCACTTCACCTGTTATTCTATCAATCTTACTCATTAAGCTTTGTATTTCCTTATGCGTGTCCGCCCTTATTTCTTCCCTTGTTTCCTTCAATTCCTCTCTTATTTCTTTTTTAAAAGATTTCTTGAATTCCCTTAATTCCTCCAGAATTATTAAGCTAACGTCCTGTCTATTAGAGGGCTCTCCCGATCCCCTCCTGGACTCAGAATGTTGGTCTTGCATCTGATTCTTAGAGCGTGTACCAGATGCCATCCTT